>NC_134269.1:300000-455782 GCF_031893055.1 Leptodactylus fuscus | reverse complement strand
TGCAGGGGCCACTATGGGACATAATACTGTGTGCAGGGGTCACTATGGGGCATAATGCTGTGTGCAGGGGCCATTATGGGACATAATACTGTGTGCAGGGGCCACTATGGGACATAATACTGTGTGCAGGGGCCACTATGGGACATAATACTGTGTGCAGGGGCCACTATGGGACATAATACTGTGTGCAGGGGCCACTATGGGACATAATACTGTGTGCAGGGGTGACTATGGGGCATAATACTGTGTGCAGGGGCCACTATGGGGGATAATACTGTGTGCAGGGGCCACTATGGGACATAATACTGTGTGCAGGGGCCACTATGGGACATAATACTGTGTGCAGGGGCCACTATGGGACATAATACTGTGTGCAGGGGCCACTATGGGACATAATACTGTGTGCAGGGGCCACTATGGGACATAATACTGTGTGCAGGGGCCACTATGGGACATAATACTGTGTGCAGGGGCCACTATGGGACATAATACTGTGTGCAGGAGCCACTATGGGACATAATACTGTGTGCAGGGGCCACTATGGGGGATAATACTGTGTGCAGGGGCCACTATGGGACATAATACTGTGTGCAGGGGCCACTATGGGACATAATACTGTGTGCAGGGGTCACTATGGGGCATAATGCTGTGTGCAGGGGCCATTATGGGACATAATACTGTGTGCAGGGGCCACTATGGGACATAATACTGTGTGCAGGGGCCACTATGGGACATAATACTGTGTGCAGGGGCCACTATGGGACATAATACTGTGTGCAGGGGCCACTATGGGACATAATACTGTGTGCAGGGGTGACTATGGGGCATAATACTGTGTGCAGGGGCCACTATGGGGGATAATACTGTGTGCAGGGGCCACTATGGGACATAATACTGTGTGCAGGGGCCACTATGGGACATAATACTGTGTGCAGGGGCCACTATGGAACATAATACTGTGTGCAGGGGCCACTATGGGACATAATACTGTGTGCAGGGGACACTATGGGACATAATACTGTGTGCAGGGGCCACTATGGGACATAATACTGTGTGCAGGGGCCACTATGGGACATAATACTGTGTGCAGGGGCCACTATGGGACATAATACTGTGTGCAGGGGCCACTATGGGACATAATACTGTGTGCAGGGGCCACTATGGGACATAATACTGTGTGCAGGGGCCACTATGGGACATAATACTGTGTGCAGGGGTCACTATGGGGCATAATACTGTGTGCAGGGGCCATTATGGGACATAATACTGTGTGCAGGGGCCACTATGGGACATAATACTGTGTGCAGGGGCCACTATGGGACATAATACTTTGTGCAGGGGCCACTATGGGACATAATACTGTGTGCAGGGGCCACTATGGGACATAATACTGTGTGCAGGAGCCACTATGGGACATAATACTGTGTGCAGGGGTCACTATGGGGGATAATACTGTGTGCAGGGGCCACTATGGGACATAATACTGTGTGCAGGGGCCACTATGGGACATAATACTGTGTGCAGGGGCCACTATGGGACATAATACTGTGTGCAGGGGCCATTATGGGACATAATACTGCGTGCAGGGGCCACTATGGGGGATAATACTATGTGCAGGGGCCACTATGGGACATAATACTGTGTGCATGGGCCACTATGGGACATAATACTGTGTGCAGGGACCACTATGGGACATAATACTGTGTGCAGGGGCCACTATGGGGGATAATACTATGTGCAGGGGCCACTATGGGGTATAATACTGTGTGCAGGGGCCACTATGGGACATAATACTGTGTGCAGGTGTCACTATGGGGGATAATACTGTGTGCAGGGGCCACTATGGGACATAATACTGTGTGCAGGGGCCACTATGGGACATAATACTGTGTGCAGGTGTCACTATGGGGATAATACTGTGTGCAGGGGCCACTATGGGACATAATACTGTGTGCAGGGGCCACTATGGGACATAATACTGTGTGCAGGGGCCACTATGGGACATAATTCTGTGTGCAGGGGCCACTATGGGGGATAATACTGTGTGCAGGGGCCACTATGGGACATAATACTGTGTGCAGGGGCCACTATGGGGGATAATACTGTGTGCAGGGGCCACTATGGGACTTAATACTGTGTGCAGGGGTCACTATGGGGGATAATACTGTGTGCAGGGGCCACTATGGGACATAATACTGTGTGCAGGGGCCACTATGGGACATAATACTGTGTGCATGGGCCACTATGGGACATAATACTGTGTGCAGGGGCCACTATGGGACATAATACTGTGTGCAGGAGCCACTATGGGGGATAATACTGTGTGCAGGGGCCACTATGGGACATAATACTGTGTACAGGGCCACTATGGGACATAATACTGTGTGCAGGGGCCACTATGGGACATAATACTGTGTGCAGGGGCCACTATGGGACATAATACTGTGTACAGGGCCACTATGGGACATAATACTGTGTGCAGGGGCCACTATGGGACATAATACTGTGTGCAGGGGCCACTATGGGACATAATACTGTGTGCAGGGGCCACTATGGGACATAATACTGTGTGCAGGGGCCACTATGGGACATAATACTGTGTGCATGAGCCACTATGGGGGATAATACTGTGTACTGGGGCCACTATGGGACATAATACTGTGTGCAGGGGCCACTATGGGGGATAATACTGTGTACTGGGGCCACTATGGGACATAATACTGTGTGCAGGGGCCACTATGGGACATAATACTGTGTGCAGGAGCCACTATGGGACATAATACTGTGTGCAGGGGCCACTATAGGACATAATACTGTGTGCAGGGACCACTATGGGACATAATACTGTGTGCAGGGGCCACTATGGGACATAATACTGTGTGCAGGGGCCACTATGGGACATAATAATGTGTGCAGGGGCCACTATGGGACATAATACTGTGTGCAGGAGCCACTATGGGACATAATACTGTGTGCAGGAGCCACTATGGGGTATAATACTGTGTGCAGGGGCCACTATGGGACATAATACTTTGTGCAGGGGCCACTATGGGGGATAATACTGTGTACAGGGGCCACTATGGGACATAATACTTTGTGCAGGGGCCACTACGGGACATAATACTTTGTGCAGGAGCCACTATGGGGGATAATACTGTGTGCAGGGGTCACTATGGGGGATAATACTGTGTACAGGGGCCACTATGGGACATAATACTGTGTACAGGGGCCACTATGGGGGATAATACTGTGTACAGGGGCCACTATGGGACATAATACTTTGTGCAGGGCCACTATGGGACATAATACTTTGTGCAGGAGCCACTATGGGGGATAATACTGTGTGCAGGGGCCACTATGGGGGATAATACTGTGTACAGGGGCCACTATGGGACATAATACTGTGTGCAGGGACCACTATGGGACATAATACTGTGTGCAGGGGCCACTATGGGACATAATACTGTGTGCAGGGGCCACTATGGGACATAATACTGTGTGCAGGGGCCACTATGGGACATAATACTGTGTGCAGGGGTCACTGTGGGGCATAATACTGTGTGCAGGGGCCACTATGGGACATAATACTGTGTACTGGGGCCACTATGGGACATAATACTTTGTGCAGGGGCCACTATGGGGCATAATACTTTGTGCAGGGGCCACTATGGGGGATAATACTGTGTGCAGGGGCCACTATGGGGGATAATACTGTGTGCAGGGGCCACTATGGGGGATAATACTGTGTGCAGGGGCCACTATGGGGGATAATACTGTGTGCAGGGGCCACTATGGGGGATAATAGTGCATGCAGGAATGCAGGGGGGGAGGTTAAGGTCTTTGTTATCGGTCGGGGGGGGGGGGGCATATCAAAAGTTTGCCACGCGGCCCCACCATTCCTAGTTACACCACTGACTTTGGGCACAATGCTGTGAGTCTGTTGCCCTCCTATGCATCTCCCATTGCATTTTTTATGTTTTCTTGTAGTAATTCAACACATAACTGGCCTCATATCTGTAATGACCTCCACGTGGCAGAGGGTTGACCCATATATGCTCAGATATCTGTCCTGTGGCCACCTGGTCCATGATGGGATTGTTCTTGTAAGTGATCACACCATTAACTTTAACAACTACATATGGGCGATCCCTGAGAGATTTGTTTCTTTGGGTCTCTTCAGGGGCCTGAGACCTGTGATTAGGCCCTAAGGGTCATCTGAGGCGCGTTGACATCATATCGTATTGAGATTGTCCTGTGATGTCTCAGAAGCAGCTCGAAGAGGCCCAAAGAAGACTGAAGACACTGGAGAATCCAGGGGAGGTGAGGGAAGGAAAGTATTACGTTACTGCACCTACCCTGGGCCTCCAATTATTATATTCAGGGGTCTGAAGAGACTCCAGAGTACAATAGTGATTTGTGGGTAGAAAAACCCAAAAATATTTTATTTGGTTAACCCAAAAATTTTTACAGACAGAAGGGTAGCATGTATCCAAACAGCAGATCATGATACAGACAATATACGAAAGCCAGCGTGTGGTTGGAGAAGCCGAATTATATATAGACAAACGGACAGGGATTGGCAGGAGGAAGCTGGGTAGGTGAGAACACTAATCCTTAAAGAGACAGGAGCACTTTCAGAAGTAAACGGATGGTTAGGTCTGCTGGGAAAGGTGATATGAAGGCAAGCTCTAAGCATCGATGTCACAAAATCTATGATATCCTAGTCATACAGAATACGCTACACTCAAAGAACTTTATTAAGAGTCATGTATATACAAGAACATCCGCTCAGGCATACCTCCCAACTTTTGAAGAACGGAAAGAGGGACAAAATGCGTAGCGCGCCGCGGCAAATTTAGCCCCACCCACTTTTGTTTTGACTCCGCCCACTCGTTAATTTTTCATGTGCCCGCACACAGTATCATCCTCCTACAGTCACCTGTAAATTATATGTCCCCCCTCTATCTCTCCCCCAGTTTCATATACACCCTTCCTCTGTTCCCAGTTTCATGTCCCCCCTCCATCTCTGCCCCCAGTTTCATGTCCCCTCCATCTCTCCCCCAGATTCATGTCCCCTCCATCTCTGCCCCAGATTCATGTCCCTCCATCTCTGCCCCCAGATTCATGTCCCTCCATCTCTGCCCCCAGATTCATGTCCCCCATCTCTGCCCCCAGTTTCATGTCCCCTCCATCTCTCCCCCAGATTCATGTCCCCCCATCTCTGCCCCCAGATTCATGTCCCTCCATCTCTGCCCCCAGATTCATGTCCCCCATCTCTGCCCCCAGTTTCATGTCCCCTCCATCTCTCCCCCAGATTCATGTCCCTCCATCTCTGCCCCCAGATTCATGTCCCCTCCATCTCTGCCCCCAGATTCATGTCCCCCCTCCATCTCTGCCCCCAGATTCATGTCCCCCATCTCTGCCCCCAGATTCATGTCCCCACATCTCTGCCCCCAGATTCATGTCCCCCCATCTCTGCCCCCAGATTCATGTCCCCTCCATCTCTGCCCCAGATTCATGTCTCCACAGCTCTGCCCCCAGATTCATGTCCCTCCATCTCTGCCCCCAGATTCATGTCCCTCCATCTCTGCTCCCAGATTCATGTCCTCTCCATCTCTGCCCCAGATTCATGTCCCCCCCATCTCTGCCCCCAGATTCATGTCCCCCCATCTCTGCCCTCAGATTCATGTCCCCCCATCTCTGCACCCAGATTCATGTCCCCCCTCCATCTCTGCCCCCAGATTCATGTCCCCCATCTCTGCCCCCAGATTCATGTCCCCCTATCTCTGCCCCCAGATTCATGTCCCCTCCATCTTTGCCCCCAGATTTATGTCCCTCCATCTCTGCCCCCAGATTCATGTCCCCACATCTCTGCCCCCAGATTCATGTCCCCCATCTCTGCCCCCAGTTTCATGTCCCCCATCTCTGCCCCCAGATTCATATCCCCCATCTCTGCCCCCAGATTCATGTCCCCCCATCTCTGCCCTCAGATTCATGTCCCCACATCTCTGCCCCCAGTGTCATGCCGTCCTATCCTTCATCTGCCCCCAGTTCCACGTTCCACCTCCACATTAAACTTACCTTCTCCTCCGCTCCCTCGCCGCTCTCTGCGCTCCTCTCTCGCTGACACATGCGGCTGAAGCGAGAGAGGAGCGCACATCGCTGACAGCCTCACTTCAGCCGCATATGTGTCAGCGAGACCGGCGGCAGCGGCGAAGCGAGGAGCTGACACAGGTCAGCTCCTCGCTTCAGCCGCATATGTGTTCAACTCAGTTGAAATCGGGACAAACCTCCCTCCAACCGGGACCGCGGGACATGTCACCCAAATCGTGACTGTCCTGCGGAAATCGGGACGGTTGGGAGGTATACGCTCAGGTCTTCATAGACAACAATCTTCTTCTGGCTTGAGTATGGCTGTATATGGCTCTCACAATGACCTTCTTCACTTCTTGGTTCCTCAGGCTGTAGATCAGGGGATTCAGCATGGGGGTCATAATCGAATAAAAAATGGAGACAACCTTGTCTTGTTTCTTAAAGGTATCTGAAGGGGGGGCGAACATAGGTGAGGAAAACAGATACGTAGAAGAGTGAGGAACAGATAAGGTGTGAGGAGCAGGTGCTGAAGGCCTTCTGTCTGCCCTTAGCCGACCTGATCTGTAAAATAGAAAAAAGTATGAAGATGTAGGAGACCAGGATGGTGGTCAACGAAGCCACACTATAGGATCCTATGAGGAACACAGTGACCATGTCACAGGTGAAGGTATCAGAGCAGGACAACATGAGCAGTGCTGGGATGTCACAATAGTAATGGTCGATGAGGTTTGAGGCACAATATTGTAGGGTGAAGACACAGCTGGTCTGTGCTATGGACTGCAAGATGCCAAGACTAAAGGCAAGGATGACCAAATGAAGGCATTTCTTCTTGGTTATGATGGACATGTAATGTAGAGGATGGCAGATGGCAGTGTAGCGGTCATAGGACATGATCGAGAGGAGGACAACTTCTGTACCTGCCAGAGTAGCAAAGACAAAGAACTGGAGAGCACAACCCTGAAATGTGATGACCTTCTCTATGGAGATTAGATCGGAGATCATCTTAGGTGTCACACTAGAGGAGTAGAAGAGGTCCACCACCGAGAGCCAACTGAGGAAGTAATACATGGGAGTGTGGAGAGTGGACGTCTTATAGACAATGACCATTATACCAACATTACTCACCACAGTTATGATGTAGACCTGTAGGAAGAAAGCAAAGAGGAAGAGGACAAGGTTTCGATCATCTGTCAATCCAGAAAACACAAACATGGTTGCCTGAGTCTTGTTCTTCTGGTCCATGTTGTTTCATGTCCTGAAGAGGTAAAAGACATGGAATACAAAGTTATTAGAATATGTAAGAGGAGCCCACCTACCAGACGTCAGGTATGATATTGGTTTCCTCTTATATGCTCGAGGTGACATTACGTCCCACCAAGTGTAGAACCACAGGCACTGCCATTGTCACGGCCGTCTGACTCAGGGATGTTCCAAGATCATGACCAAAGTGTGAGGCCGGAACTTCATTTAGGCACTGGCACAGGAAGACAGAGGGTCGGAGCTGCAGAGTTCCCCAAAAACCAAACAGGACCACGCTGGAGTACTACAGAATGGCCAGCAATCTCACCAAGTAGATAGGCAGAGGAGGACACCTGACAGTGGTCAGGACAGATTCCACATCAATATAGACGATGCTATCTTTCCCTGGTCCAACAAGAAGGTTGGATCACATGTAGGGAACCAGACTCAGGGAGAGCCTATAGTTCTGGAGCCACAGATGGCCAAGAAGAGACTCAGAACCGGTTACATGTTTAAACCCTAATGTTGCTAGATTTTGTGCAAAGTGTTCTGTTGTGTTGGTGCAAAGCTATAGTAGTATAATAAAAGAATATAATGTCTTAGTGAAGTTCTATTGTCGTCCAGCTATCCAATAAAGAGACATTCTGCCATATAGGCAAGGAATGGCTACAGTAACCCTGGAAGTCTACATATGGGAAGAGAAGGAGACTTCCTCCCCACAGGTCTGCAACCAAAGATTGAGTTGTCCAGTGGGGTTAACCAGTTGTTGTATTAGCTGTTAGATGTTGTGTACTTGTAAGTTGGCAGGATGTATAGGAAGGTGGGCCGTCTGAATAATTTCCCCCTAATATTGGAAGATCCAACTCATGGTGAGCAGGAGACTATCCTCAAGATGGAAGGAGACAATGGCAGGAATCAGGAACAAGACCAGCCTTTTCATGGATCTCTCGAGATCTCTGAGATCGGTCCTACCCAATAGTCAGGGTGACAAAGATGACAAAGGACACCCGCGGCCCGTCCTCTGCACGTGCAAGGCCCAAAACAGGAGAAGAAGCGATAGATTAGGAAAGGAACAAATAGAATTAAATGAAGGCTGAAATTTTTGAAAAAAATCGAGAAAGTTTTCTTTACAATAATACCAGATTTTATTGTCCTACAAACATGGGTCATTTTGTTATCGATTTTGGAGTTATTGGCTATCAAACTTGTGGATTGTGACCACCGGTGACCAGGAAGGGGCTCGCCTGGGTCCTGGGATCCCTCACAGGGTCGTACAAAAACTTTTTAGGGCAATTTCGAACATGAACCAAACTTGACTAAGGAGAATGTGCTCGTAGAGCCGAGTGGCTGAACCCCAACCTGACTTACCACTAACCCCTCCAAGAAAGACATGACACAGAGGTTGGAGGTCAAGGCCACAGGGGCATTTATTACTTACACCGTCACACCACCAAACACAATAACCATACATTAGTAGAAATGACATCACCACCTTATTAGCATAACATTTACATAAGAAATGACCTAACCTCTACATTCCAAATAAAGCACTCCCCCTCCCGAATCAGCAACCTCAAAAATGTGAACAGAAAGGAGGGGCCTCTAAAGGCACGAACCCCAAGCCACCATCACAACCTCCGATTATTACCCCTGGCCGTGATCCACCTATCCCAGGGGCACCGAGGGTAAAAGATCCTGGATACCCTGACCACAGGACCGTTATCCACCCTGGTTCCCTTACCAGTATCCGAACTAACCCCTATGTCGCCCACCCCCATTGTGCCTCCAAAGACCCCTCCTGTGCACGCCGCCGGGGAGGGCGGGTGGGACAACCTAACTCTTCACTCACTAGCAGAATAATGAAACAGCCCTGCTCTGCCCATATTTACTAAACATTTCCACCAAATCCACCCCTTGTCCTCAACTTCACCCCACACTTGCCCTAACTATGACCTGCGAGGTTGCCCTACCAGACTGTACCATGTGCATTATATAGGGGGGTTCTGTCCTGCCGTATGGTCATGTAGATCTCACATCCCATTTCCAGTCATGGGCCCCCTGCACTACCCCTCCGGGTTCGCTCTGTGGGCTTTCTTTGGCTCGAAAACAGCAAACCAAACTAAGGCCCACGTTGCGAAAACCGAAGTGCTTTACAGTCCCTGCAACATGGATGGGATTCTGGCTAATCCCAACCACACGTTGCAGAAAGATATCCACAATGGACATGGTGAGATTTCAAAAAATGTTGCAATTTTGGAAATTTCAACATATCCCGAGTGCACATGTATATCAGATATTGTGGCCGCTACACATGGAGCTGGCACTGTATAGGGTTAATTATGGCACCGCGCGGAGATCCCGGGGCAGGGCCTGGGGCTGTTGGGTACAAGCGGTGGCCGGGGCAAGAAGGACACAGAGACTCTAGGGGGGAGTAGAAATAACATAAAAAAAGAGGTAGATTTGAATATTTTTTTAAAAAATTCCAGTTCCCCCCGTCTATAATAAAAATAAAATACAGAATTTGTATCGGCAGCTCCAAACACGCCGGAGACAGTAACAAACAGAAATCCTTATCTCAAACAGAAAAAACTAATCCGAATATCTGAATTTTTTTTCTGGACACTTCAACTTTCAAAAAAATTGCACAGAGTATGAATAAAAACACAAAAATATTCCAATCACCCCCAACTATTAAAAAAAATAAATAAAATCATCATTCGTATTGCCAGGTCCTGATATAGAAGAATCTCAGACAGAATAATAATCTCCAGGCCTGAAATCTGTTATTCTGGATTATTCACCAAAATTTCAAAAAGTGTCTAAAATTAAATTTATTTCTGAAAATGTCATCAAGAAAAAACTGCAACAAAAAAACAGCCGGAAATTAAAAAAAAAAAAAAAAAAAAAACCACAGATATCAGATTCTGGTGATTGTACTGTCCTATCCAATCCTGCTGGCATACAGGGGTCTCACCTGACTATGGGGGCTCTCGGCTGCCTATGGGGGGTCTCATCTGCCTATGGGGGGTCTCGGCTGCCTATGGGGGCTCTCGGCTGTCTATGGGGGGTCTCGACTGTCTATGGGGGCTCTCAGTTGCCTATGGGGGGTCTCTGCTGCCTATAGAGATCTCAGCTGCCTATGGGGGGTCTCTGCTGCCTATAGAGGTCTCAGTTGCCTATGGGGGGTCTCGACTGTCTATGGGGCTCTCAGTTGCCTATGGGGGGTCTCTGCTGCCTATAGAGGTCTCAGCTGCCTATGGGGGGTCTCTTCTGCCTATAGAGGTCTCAGTTGCCTATGGGGGGTCTCGGCTGCCTATGGGGGCTCTCAGCTGCCTATGGGGGGTCTCTGCTGCCTATAGAGGTCTCAGCTGCCTATGGGGGGTCTCTGCTGCCTATGGGGGTCTCGGCTGCCTATGGGGGGTCTCTGCTGCCTATAGAGGTCTCAGTTGCCTATGGGGGGTCTCTGCTGCCTATGGGGGTCTCGGCTGCCTATGGGGGGTCTCTGCTGCCTATAGAGGTCTCAGCTGCCTATGGGGGTCTCGGCTGCCTATAGAGGTCTCAGCTGCCTATGGGGGTCTCTGCTGCCTATGGGGGTCTCGGCTGCCTATGGGGGTCTCAGCTGCCTATGGGGGCTCTCAGTTGCCTATGGTGGGTCTCGGCTGCCTATGGGGGTCTCAGCTGCCTATGGGGGCTCTCAGTTGCCTATGGGGGGTCTCGTCTGCCTATGGAGGTCTCGGCTGCCTATAGGGGTCTCGGCTGCCTATGGGGGCTCTCAGTTGCCTATGGGGGGTCTCAGCTGCCTATGGAGGTCTCGGCTGCCTATAGGGGTCTCAGCTGCCTATGGAGGGTCTCGGCTGCCTATAGAGCTCTCGGCTGCCTATGGGGGTCTCAGCTGCCTATGGGGGGTCTCAGCTGCCTATGGAGGGTCTCGGCTGCCTATAGGGCTCTCGGCTACCTATGGGGGGTCTCAGCTGCCTATGGGGGTCTCAGCTGCCTATGGGGGCTCTCAGTTGCCTATGGGGGGTCTCGTCTGCCTATAGGGCTCTCGGCTACCTATGGGGGGTCTCAGCTGCCTATGGGGGGTCTCAGCTGCCTATGGAGGGTCTCGGCTGCCTATAGGGCTCTCGGCTACCTATGGGGGGTCTCAGCTGCCTATGGGGGTCTCAGCTGCCTATGGGGGCTCTCAGTTGCCTATGGGGGGTCTCGGCTGCCTATAGGGGTCTCTCTCACCTGTCGGACATGCAGCTGTGTGATCCGGGGTCTGTGCAGATCTTTGTGCTGCAGCTTCTTATAAGAGATTTCTTTACCCGGGGATATTTCCGGCCCTGAGTGACGCAGACCCCAGAGAGCCATTACTGGAGGAGATTATTACTATTATTATCAGCAGCCGCATTAACCCCGAAATACAAAGACTGAGAGATTTCCCTACCAGACTGTACCATGTGCATTATATGGGGTGGTGTTCTGTCCTGCCGTATGGTCATGTAGATCTCCTCATTATTAGGGGCCATCCTATAGGTGTGAAGGTCCTGGGCAACAAAAATTGGAGCGGCCTCCAGAAGCCCATATAGAGCAGGTGGCCAGGCCTGCACATGGCCCTCTCTACTAAAGTCTATGAGCAGAGACGGGGGCCACCGAGCCAACAACCCAAAACCCCGAAACAAGACAGGTCAGTGCTCTGAAGTAGGGGTGTTTGTAGCTCCTCATTGGGGCAAGGCAGGAGAAGGCCCAAGATGGCGGCCTCACCTCTCTCTCTGGTACTGGCCATGGTGACTATTATGTGGCACAGACCTCCAGGCTCCAGCTCTTGGTCTCCTCTCTGTTTGCTTCCTGGGACTGCTGGATGGATCCTGTTCTTAGACAAACAAGTGCACGCAAGAAACAGGATACACAACAGGCGGAAACAGGAGACCCATCAGCCCCAAGTGTCCCTCCCTCTCTCCCCGAATCTAATATTGGCTATTCTTGGTAAACCCCAGACTAATATGGTGCACTGATTGTTCACAGTGAATTTTGGAAACACTAAATTACAGTGACTGATACTACACCAGATTTATCACAGTGACTGATACTACACCAGATTTATCATAGTGACTGATACTACACCAGATTTATCACAGTGACTGATACTACACCAGATTTATCATAGTGACTGATACTACACCAGATTTATCACAGTGACTGATACTACACCAGACTTATCACAGTGATTGATACTACACCAGATTTTTCACAGTGACTAATATTATATCATATTTATCACAGTGATTGATACATCAGATTTATCACAGTGATGGATACTACACCAGATTTCTCACAGTGACTGATACATCAGATTTATCACAGTGACTGATATTACACCAGATTAATCACAGTGACTGATATTATATCAGATTTATCACAGTGACTAATACTACATCAGATTTATCACAGTGACTGATACTACACCAATTTTATCACAGTGACTGATACTACACCAGATTTATCACAGTGACTGATACTACACCAGATTTATCACAGTGACTGATATTATATCAGATTTATCACAGTGACTGATACTACACCAGATTTATCACAGTGACTGATACTACACCATATTTATCACAGTGACTGATACTACACCAGATTTATCACAGTGACTGATACTACACCAGATTTATCACAGTGACTGATGCATCAGATTTATCACAGTGTCTGATACTACACCAGATTTATCACAGTGACTGATGCATCAGATTTATCACAGTGTCTGATACTACACCAGATTTATCACAGTGACTGATGCATCAGATTTATCACAGTGACTGATACTACACCAGATTTATCACAGTGACTGATACTACACCAGATTTATCACAGTGACTGATACTACACCAGATTTATCACAGTGACTGATGCATCAGATTTATCACCGTGTCTGATACTACACCAGATTTATCACAGTGACTGATGCATCAGATTTATCACAGTGATTGATACTACACCAGATTTATCACAGTGACTGATACTACACCAGATTTATCACAGTGACTGATACTACACCAGATTTATCACAGTGACTGATGCATCATATTTATCACAGTGACTGATACATCAGATTTATCACAGTGATGGATACAATACCAGATTTATCACAGTGACTGATATTATATCATATTTATCACAGTGACTGATACATCAGATTTATCACAGTGATGGATACTACACCAGATTTATCACAGTGACTGATGCATCAGATTTATCACAGTGATTGATACTACACCAGATTTATCACAGTGACTGATGCATCAGATTTATCACAGTGACTGATACTACACCAGATTTATCACAGAGACTGATACTACATCAGATTTATCATAGTGACAGATACTACATCAGATTTATCACAATGACTGATGCATCATATTTATCACAGTGACTGATACATCAGATTTATCACAGTGATGGACACTACACCAGATTTATCATAGTGACTGATATTATATCATATTTATCACAGTGACTGATACATCAGATTTATCACAGTGATGGATACTACACCAGATTTATCACAGTGACTGATGCATCAGATTTATCACAGTGTCTGATACTACACCAGATTTATCACAGTGACTGATGCATCAGATTTATCACAGTGATTGATACTACACCAGATTTATCACAGTGACTGATACTACACCAGATTTATCACAGTGACTGATACTACACCAGATTTATCACAGTGACTGATACTACACCAGATTTATCACAGTGACTGATACTACACCAGATTTATCACAGTGACTGATACATCAGATTTATCACAGTGACTGATATTACACCAGATTTATCACAGTGACTGATATTATATCAGATTTATCACAGTGACTAATACTACACCAGATTTATCACAGTGACTGATACACCAGATTTATCACAGTGACTGACACTACACCAGATTTATCACAGTGACTGATGCATCAGATTTATCACAGTGACTGATACTACACCAGATTTATCACAGAGACTGATACTACACCAGATTTATCATAGTGACTGATACTACACCAGATTTATCACAGCGACTGATACATCAGATTTATCATAGTGACAGATACTACATCAGATTTATCACAATGACTGATGCATCATATTTATCACAGTGACTGATACATCAGATTTATCACAGTGATGGACACTACACCAGATTTATCATAGTGACTGATATTATATCATATTTATCACAGTGACTGATACATCAGATTTATCACCGTGATGGATACTATACCAGATTTATCACAGTGACTGATACTACACCAGATTTATCACAGTGACTGATACTACACCAGATTTATCACAGTGACTGATACTACACCAGATTTATCACAGTCACTGATACTACACCAGATTTATCACAGTGACTGATAAAACACCAGATTTATCACAGTCACTGATACTACACCAGATTTATCACAGTGACTGATGCATCAGATTTATCACAGTGACTGATACTACACCAGATTTATCACAGAGACTGATACTACACCAGATTTATCACGGTGACTGATACTGCACCAGATTTATCATATTGACTGATATTACACCAGATTTATGACAGAGACTGATACTACACCAGATTTATCACAGAGACTGATACTACACCAGATTTACCACAGCAACTGATACATCAGATTTATCATAGTGACAGATACTACATCAGATTTATCACAATGACTGATACATCAGATTTATCACAGTGACTGATACATCAGATTTATCACAGTGACTAATACTACATCAGATTTATCACAGTAACTGACACTACATCAGATTTATCACAGTGACTGATACATCAGATTTATCACAGTGACTGATACTACATCAGATTTATAATAGTGACTGATATTATATCATATTTATCACAGTGGCTGATACATCAGATTTATCACAGTGATGGATACTACACCAGATTTATCACAGTGACATACAACAGATTTATCACAGTGACTGATACATCAGATTTATCACAGTGATGGACACTACACCAGATTTATCATAGTGACTGATATTATATCATATTTATCACAGTGACTGATACATCAGATTTATCACAGTGATGGATACTACACCAGATTTATCACAGTGACTGATGCATCAGATTTATCACAGTGTTTGATACTACACCAGATTTATCACAGTGACTGATGCATCAGATTTATCACAGTGATTGATACTACACCAGATTTATCACAGTGACTGATACTACACCAGATTTATCACAGTGACTGATACTACACCAGATTTATCACAGTGACTGATACTACACCAGATTTATCACAGTGACTGATACTACACCAGATTTATCACAGTGACTGATACTACACCAGATTTATCACAGTGACTGATACATCAGATTTATCACAGTGACTGATATTACACCAGATTTATCACAGTGACTGCTATTATATCAGATTTATCACAGTGACTAATACTACACCAGATTTATCACAGTGACTGATACACCAGGTTTATCACAGTGACTGATACTACACCAGATTTATCACAGTGACTGATGCATCAGATTTATCACAGTGACTGATACTACACCAGATTTATCACAGAGACTGATACTACACCAGATTTATCATAGTGACTGATACTACACCAGATTTATCACAGCGACTGATACATCAGATTTATCATAGTGACAGATACTACATCAGATTTATCACAATGACTGATGCATCATATTTATCACAGTGACTGATACATCAGATTTATCACAGTGATGGACACTACACCAGATTTATCATAGTGACTGATATTATATCATATTTATCACAGTGACTGATACATCAGATTTATCACCGTGATGGATACTATACCAGATTTATCACAGTGACTGATACTACACCAGATTTATCACAGTGACTGATACTACACCAGATTTATCACAGTGACTGATACTACACCAGATTTATCACAGTCACTGATACTACACCAGATTTATCACAGTGACTGATACTACACCAGATTTATCACAGTCACTGATACTACACCAGATTTATCACAGTGACTGATGCATCAGATTTATCACAGTGACTGATACTACACCAGATTTATCACAGAGACTGATACTACACCAGATTTATCACGGTGACTGATACTACACCAGATTTATCATAGTGACTGATATTACACCAGATTTATCACAGAGACTGATACTACACCAGATTTATCACAGAGACTGATACTACACCAGATTTATCATAGTGACTGATACTACACCAGATTTATCACAGCGACTGATACATCAGATTTATCATAGTGACAGATACTACATCAGATTTATCACAATGACTGATGCATCAGATTTATCACAGTGACTGATACATCAGATTTATCACAGTGACTAATACTACATCAGATTTATCACAGTAACTGATACTACATCAGATTTATCACAGTGACTGATACATCAGATTTATCACAGTGACTGATACTACATCAGATTTATCATAGTGACTGATATTATATCATATTTATCACAGTGGCTGATACATCAGATTTATCACAGTGATGGATACTACACCAGATTTATCACAGTGACATACAACAGATTTATCACAGTGACTGATACATCAGATTTATCACAGTGACTGATACTACACCAGATTTATCACAGTGATTGATACTACACCAGATTTATCACAGTGACTGATATTATATCATATTTATCACAGTGACTGATACATCAGATTTATCACAGTGATGGATACTACACCAGATTTATCACAGTGACTGATACATCAGATTTATCACAGTGATTGATACTACACCAGATTTATCACAGTGACTGATGTTATAACATATTTATGACAATGATTGATACATCAGATTTATCACAGTGATGGATACTACACCAGATTTATCACAGTGACTGATATATCATATTTATCACAATGACTGATACATCAGATTTATCACAGTGACGGATACTACACCAGGTTTCTCACAGTGACTGATGCATCAGATTTATCACAGTGACTGATACTACACCAGATTTATCACAGTGACTGATACTACACCAGATTTATCACAGTGACTGATACTACACCAGATTTATCACAGCGACTGATATTATATCATATTTATCACAGTGACTGATACATCAGATTTATCACAGTGATGGATACTACACCAGATTTATCACAGTGACTGATAGATCAGATTTATCACAGTGACTGATACTACATCAGATTTATCACAGTGACTGATACATCAGATTTATCACAGTGACTGATGCTGGATGATAAATCTTTACAATGTCTAGTCTGCAATTATACCATCTTTTAGTTGGCTTACCCTGAGCCAGAATTTCTCAACATTATTGTGGTACATTTAAGGGATGCCTCCATTCTAAGTGCTAAAGATGCACCATGTTAATGTCAATGTCTACAATAGTAAATCTGTGCCATTATGCAGATTGCCCTTTTTGGCTAGCCAGTTTATTACCCCTGGACAACAGATGTCAAAGGAGGGAGAGAGAACTAATGACCCTGAGTTGAGCCCCAGGCATCCATCTTTCCCCAATCAGGAAGAAATCCCTCTTTCTCAAGATCCTGCAGTGGGGGGAAGAGTCGGGGGCTACCTGGAAGGGAAAAGAGGCTGGACACTAGCCTTACTGAGAGGAATACTGAGATTCTGGGTCACTCAGAAGGAGGCAGCTATGGTTAGCTGGAGTCTCCCTTCTGTAGAAGAAGACCCTCTATACATGTACTCTGTATATTTTAGTGGCTTGTACCGACCCACTCGGGTTATGAATCTATAACATTTATAAAGCGCATTTCATATTATTCTATGAACTCAGGCATTCGCAGGACGTAAGTGGAAAGTAAGAAGGGTGACGGAAGGTGTGCCGAGCAGCTTGGCTGGTGGGTGTTTATACCTGCACAGTGTTATCGGAGGAAGCCATGGATTGTACCAGCACTTAGGCCCATAAAAGCACTGCAGGCCAGGATGGACAAGGCAGCAGAAGATGTCTGACTTTCTGGTGGTATGTAATAATGCTGACAGGACAGTATGGAGCAGAACAGACAATGCAGGAGATGATGTTCTACTGTAAGGTAGTGGTGGCATTGGCAGGACAGTAAGGAACAGGTTGGTACAGGCAGGAGATGATGTCCTACCATATGGTGTTGGTACTAGTGGTGGCAGCAGTTTCAGGACAATAAGGAACAAAATGGACAAGGGAGGATATGATGTTCCACTGCGTGAGAGCAATATTAGAGATGGCAGCTGTACAGCGCCAATCAGTATACACATTCTTCTATAGACCACAAATTGTATACTCTAAGAAGTTAGTGTGCAGCTACTGTGTCACCTAACCAGTCTGACTTTTCTTTATTTTTGAGGATATTGCATAAGTGGCCCCCTGGTTTTCAGCTTTTAACCCTGTACAGGATGGTAAGGCTTGCTATGGGTACCACCAGGTTACTACCTCTAGAACAAGTGACAGCAGACATGGCAGGACAATAGACATAGGTTTGAAGCACCAAGGGTTCAGAAAAGAGAGGAATCTGGGGACAGGCCAAGGTCAGACCTCTCAAACTTCTTGTTAAGTCAGAGGACAGGCAAAATATTAGGGCAGGTAGCACCAGTTCAGTGGTCAGGAACAGGCTGAGGTCAGGAATACATATGAAACAGAGTGTAGAACAGTAGATAAGGATGAAGTCAGGGTCAGTCCAGAATAGGACACAGAATAACAGCTTCACAAGAACTACAATGCTAGGAACCAAATCGCTCAGTCATCCTCATGTGTGAGGCTAAATTGTACAGACATGGCAGACTGGGATTGGTTGGAGAGAAACATTTTGATGAGCATGTTGGTCCTTTAAGAGAGAGCAAGGTAAGGACAGACAACCCAAAACACCCAGAGGATGGAGAAGGATGGACACAGCAGGGTAGGGTGGTAGGGGGAGGAAGAGTGAGGTGAGACCTGGGAGTTGGAGGTCTTGATGGTAGGTGGTACATATCACAGTAATATACACGTGATGTCAGGGCTCAGGTTTTCTAGAAGAACATTTTCCAGAGCATCACACGAGCTCAACCAGCATATTTTTCCCATAGTGAATCCCGGAGCCATCTCCTCCTCTCATCTACATGACATAACAAGAAAGCCATCAGACCAGATGCCTTCTTCTATTGCTCCACGGTTATCTTCTGATGTTCACATGTCCTTTAGGTAAACATAGTGAGTCCCAGTACCAGACACACTGATCAAATGGCACAAAACTGGGCTGAGCGTCCTGCGCACTCCAAGCTGCACCAATCCCAATCCTCCAGAGAGGTTCACCAGAGCCCCTGATGGTGGGGATGGACTTGGAAGCTACCATTGGGTAGGACCGTTACGTGTCAGAGAGCACTGAATGAAGAGCGCACCAAAAGTCACAGAGGACCCAGAAACTGAAATCACTTACTAGAAGGCTTCTAGAGGTAAGATGAAGATCTGAAGAAGCAGAAGGCAGCAGATGGCAATGGCCAGAAGATGGCAGCAGTATACTAATAGAGTAGTCGTCCAATCCTAGTCATCAACATGAGGTCAGCGCAGTACAGAGGGTTAATCCAGGAGAGAGGTCAAGCAGGCCGGGTCAGTAACAGGAGAGCAGAGCAGTACCAAGTGGTAATCAAGGAGCAGAAGTCTGAAGACAAGCCAGGGTCGTAGCAGGAGAGAGTGGAGTAAAAAGTCAGGAGGCAAAAGCAGAGTCAGGAACAGAACCAGGAGGTCAAAGCAGAAGACACACGGGACACAGCAGAGGAAAGCTAACTAAGAGAATGGACCAAATAGCCAGTGGTGAATGGGAGCAGAGGTTCAGAAGATATAGGCTCCTGGCAGACCCAGCATCACCCCTGCGCCGGAAGAATATAGGACACGGTCCATGTCTGGAGAGGGCCAGCATGGCATGCGGGGGGCATGTTGCCATGGAGATTCCAGCCTAACTCCTAACACATAGCACTAGTGGCGTAACTAGGAATGGCGAGGCCCGTGGTGAACTTTTGACATGGGCCCCCACCGACACTGATACCGAAGACCTCGACCGCCCCCCCCTACGCTTTCCTGCGCGCTCTATTATGCCCCATAGTGGCCCCTGCACACAGTATTATGTCCCATAGTGGACACTCATAAACAATTATTATGCTCTATATATCTTTTCAGACCCCAGAGTATAATAATCGGAGACCCAGGGGGAGAAAAACATAAAAAGATCTCTGTCATTCACCTATCTCCCGGCTCCTATGATATCGGCCTTCGCTGTAGTCCATCTTCAATTACGTCAGACGTCACATGACCCGGGACGCAGGCCGGGGTCATGAGACGTCAGACGACTAGGCCGAAGCCTGCCCAGATCGTGGAGAGATAAGTGTTTTTTATGTTTCTTACCTCTCCCGGTCCGCCAATCATTATACTCGGGGGTCCGAAAAGACCCCCGAATATAATGATAGCTGCGGTAGCGGCTGTCACCGGGCCCCTAATGTCCCGGGCCCTGTGGCAGCTGCCTCTGCTGCTATGGTGGTAGTTACACCACTGCATAGCCCTTAGCTCTTTTTCTATCAATATATGACCTTCAAAAACTGACTGATCTCCTTCTTCTTGGTGTATCCCACCCCGTACAGGTGCCATTGTCACCAGATCACCAACGCTATATACGTCACTGATCAGTGGTTTAGTGGTTTAGCTTATTGGCCTACATTTCTGCATCTACTAAACTGTTTGCACCTTTACATAGTTGGAACATAAAACAGTCAATAAATTTTCATCTTCAAGAAATTAAACTGCTGAGAATACGTTTCCTCAGTGTCTTATTCCCCAGTGGGTAATCTCAGGGCCGTGTAATAGAAGAGACGTTCTCCGGAGTGTCTATGTCATATCATAAAAGATCGGGATTTACGGAGGAGAAACCACCTGAAGACCTGGATATGTGATAGACAAGACATGTGGTGAACATAGGAGACATCTCAAGATATAGCAGGTAAGAGACTACAAGACATCTCTACACAGCCCTATATACATTAGACAAGAGACATCTCTACACAGCCCTATATATGAGATGTAGGAATATAATGGTCCATGATTGGATTTCTGTTTATCTTCTGAAGTGAAGACAAAGGACTTTATCACACTGAATGTCTAAGAACTGGGCTTTGTTGTTTCTTCTCCTACAAGTTTGTCCTTGCGGCTCTAAAGAAGACCAAGCATCTCCATAGACTACAAGGTGCTGTTCCCGGTCACTACTAGAGTGCAAGGGGCACCAGATTGCACATACTAGGTATGGGATCCGTTGGTGCACCAGGGTGTGGACTGTTTGGGATACGTCCCGTGGCCAGTTTGCAGCTTGTGCGGTGGGTTAGACTAAGACTATGAGTGGTGTTTGCTCCTCACAGTCACACTCATGTCACGAAATTGATGGGACCTTCCATTGCAATCTGACCAAAATTCTGATAAAATGTATCGCACAATTAGAATCACATGTTTTTATCTTCTAGGTTTGGGCCATGTCTTTGTTCTTGAAGTCTTTGAGCTGGAATGTTTTACATTTATGGGATCTCGAAGAAGATCAATTTCATGGATGTCACAAACCAGACGAAAGTCTCAGAGTTCGTGTTTTCTGGACTGACTGATAATATGAAGCTGAAAACCTTCCTCTTCATACTCTTCCTGCACGTCTACGTGGTGACCATTGTCGCAAACCTTGGTCTGGTGGCTATTGTCCATAATGCATCAGACCTCCAGAACCCAATGTACTACTTCCTGAGCTTCCTCTCTCTGGTGGACGTCTTCTATTCCTCCATCATAACTCCTAAGATGCTTTGTGACCTAATCTCCATTAAGAAGACCATCTCCTTTGAAGGTTGTGCTCTTCAGTTCTTCTTCTATGCTGCCCTGGGATCTATAGAAACTCTTCTCCTCTCCACCATGTCCTATGACCGCTATGTCGCCATCTGCCACCCTCTCCATTATGTGTCTATAATGACTAAGAAGAAATGTCTACGTCTTGTTCTCCTTTCCTTCTCCATGGGCTTCTTACAGTCCTCAGTACAGACCAGCTGTGCTTTTAGTCTTCAGTTCTGTCTGTCCAACCTCGTAAATCACTTCTACTGTGATGCTCCTCTGGTCCTCAGACTGTCCTGCTCAGATACTTCTACCTGTGACATGGTCACTATCTACATTGTAGGAGCTTTGGCCATAGGATCATTGATGACTATCCTTGTCTCCTACTCATTAATAATCTATTCAGTAACAAACATGAGATCCACAGAAGGTAGAAGGAAAGCCTTCAGTACCTGCTCTTCACACCTCATGTGTGTCTTCATCTTCTACGGCACTGTATTGTTCACGTACATGCGTCCTCCATCCACTGTGTTTACCGTACGTGACAAGGTGGCTTCTATCTTCTACACGGCAGTGACGCCAATGTTGAACCCTCTGATATACAGTCTGAGGAACCAAAATGTGAGAGGAATCATCATACAGTCCGTTCATAGATTTCGAGGCCTCTATTCAAGGGTTCCTCCACCATGTGGATCCTATAGCACGTAGATGTGAAGACTTGGCCACCCCCAGCTCTTATTGTAGGAGCCAAGAGTAGGACATTCTTCTTCTTACTTCAGCCATAGATCAAAACCTTTCCATTTTATAGGACTCAGAATGAGATGTAAAATTGGTCCCTAAATCCTCCAAACCGGCTGCAGTACCTCTAGTTTCAGGCATTAGCTTAGACTGTCGCTCTTCTAACTGGACACGCATCTACCGACCCAGAAAAACGCACCATTAACAACTATTATCTAAGTCCCACTCCTGGACCACCCCCGGGACTTCCTCCAAACTGGTCCTGGCTAGGCGGGACAACCCATATTTGGACCAGATTTTAATCCCCGGCCCCCTTTTTGCTCGGGATGTTCACACACTTGCCAATAATGTTTCCTAAAATTCAGGCTGGTCCAATTATTTTCCAGCTTTCCATTGTATTGAATATTAAATGTTACCGATAGGAAATACAAAATATGCTGCAAAAAATGAGCCCCAAACGGCTGTGAGTGGAGAAATAAAACAGATATTAGGAAAGAGCGGAAGCAAACATGAAAAAAAATCAAAAATGGCTGCAACGGGTCGGCACTAACATACTGGGCTATAAGATGATGCCTCCTTGGGGGCAGACGCCTGTGGTGCTTATATACAGTACATGGTATCAGGAGAAGCAGTGGCTGTTACGTCACCTCCAGAAATGATTCCTTATTGGCTCGTAAAAAGTTTGAGGTTTGAAAAGTGAAGAAGCCGTGAATTTCTTTTTGTTTGTGTTTTTAACTATATTTATTTTTTCCATCTTTTTGTTATGCCAATAGAAGCAAAGGAGAAAAGGTTGGTCAAGGACGAAGGAGATGGTGGGGGCAGCAGTGACTGGACTTTCTTCTATATTGTTGGCTGTGAATTTCGCTCCCTGTTTTTTACATATATGTTTACCACATGTCCTCGGAAGGTGGGGATTTAAATATGTCTCGTGCCTCTAAGGTGGCGGAGGTCTTTGGGGGCAGTACATCCCTAGACCCGGATGAAGATCATTCATATGACGATTTGTTTTTTGAATGGGAAAAACTTGCCACCCAGGAATTAAAATTGTTCTGGGACTCTACTACCCTGGAACAATACATCAATAAGAACATGATTCCTAGAGGATTAAGGATTAAGAAATTCCCAACCTTCATATACAATGAGGACTTTGAAAAAATGTGGAATGGTATTTTGACTGTTCTTTAAAACTAATGCAACTTATTGTTGACAATGAACAAAAAAAACTGCTATTGATCAAAAAAGAAATGCAGGATTTAATGTTAAAACTGAAGCCCATAAAAACCTCACAGACCTTCAAAGATGCAGATATTAACATCTCCACCAAAATAGAGAAATTGGAAACTCAGATAATGGCTATAAAAAAGAGGAAATTCTCACGTGGCGTAAATGACTATTCCACCGATACGGTATATAAATTACGACCATTCCAAATCACACCGAAATCCATTTTGAAAAAGAAACATCCACATGAATTGAAAAGAAAGGTATCCTTTTCGAGTGATTCGGACAACTCACAATCTAACAGAAATGGGGATTCTTCGAATTACTCTATTGAATCCACGGAATCTACTATGGGCTCTTCATACAATATAAGTCGCCGTTCAAAAAACGGGGACGCCGAGCCGGCATTAAACATTGGAAAAGATCCCAAAAGGAGATATTGGACCAGGACTTATCAAAAGAAAATGTAGCACATACAACATCAAACCAATTTCAGGATGTCCTCAATTTATCATCAATGGAACTATCCCAAGATCATCTAAAAGTTCTTTCAAAGGGACTAAAATTTGTACCAACAGCAAATTTTGATGTTTTCCAGACACTGTTGGATGTGAACCGGTTTATCCGTCTCTTGACTGTGAAAAAACATTTTCTTGAGGAATCAGTATCAGATGAACAAATCCATTTTCCACCCTTAAAAAATGATGTTTGCAATGAATTTCCTGGTTTGAATTTTAAGGAACAGACCTCCATGTTACAATTATTGGATCTTTCTTATTTGAATAATGATTGTGTCATGAAAGATACACTTACTACATCGGTTAGAGTTGACAACCCCACCTTCTACCCCCTTAAATCTCGCAGTCCAGTATACAATCTTTTTCAGCAGAAAGTTGAGAAAGATTTGAATCAATTATATACTAATTGTAAAAATGACAAAGTATGTCACAATTTAACTATGTCAGAGAAGAGAGCTTTGCAGGAATTAAAAGATAATAAAAAAATAATTATTAAGATGGCGGATAAGGGGGGGAAGGTGGTAGTTATGAACTCTATGGATTATAATAATGCATGTTTGACCATGTTAAATGATCAGAATACATATAAGCGTTTGCATGAAGATCCTACTCCTGTTTTCAGTCGAGCTTTAGAAAATCTTGTCAAGGAGGGTGTTAGTTTAGGATTTATTCCAGAATCCAAACAACAATTTCTAATAAATAAATTCCCAGTCATTCCCATATTTCATGGGTTACCTACAATTCATAAGTCGGTTTTTCCACCACCATTGCGTCCCATAATTGCAAGTATAAATTCGTACAGTGAAAAAATGTGTATGTGGGTGGATGACCTTTTACAGCCGCTTGTCAGAAGGATCCCCGGATATATCAAAGACTCCAAGGAGTTACTTGGAATGCTGGATGGGCTTCCATGGGATCCTTCTGACTCGTGGCTCACGTGTGATGTTAACTCCTTATACTCCAGTATCCCCCATGAACATGCTGTGGTGGCGCTGTCGTTATAGCAGTTATACCCCGGATCTTTGTGAGTTCATCATTCAAATTGTAGAATTTTTGTTAAAACATAATTTTTTTATGTTTGAATCGAAATATTATTTACAGATTTGTGGGGCCCCTATGGGGTCCCCTTTTTCCCCGTCCCTTGCAAATCTTTATTTATCTTGGTGGGAGGAGTCACATATATTTTCAATGTCTAATCCTTATTCTTCATTTTTACATTGGTATGGGCGCTACATTGATGACATCTTGATCATCTGGAAAGGTGACGTAGCGCCCATACCAATGTTCATCGATTATATTAACACTAATAATTTAAACTTATCTTTCACATATAATTTGGAAAAGGAACGGGTTAATTTTTTGGATTTATGTCTGATTGGCAGCGCCACCACAGCATCAATACAAACTTCTTTGTACCGTAAACCCACTGCGGGTAACACAATTTTATTAGCTTCTAGTTGCCACCCCAGGCACGTTATAAAATCAGTACCGGTGGGAGAACTACACCGTACTAAGCGTGCCTGTTCAGTGAAAGCAGATTATGACATACAAGCAAAACAAACTTTGAATAGGTTGAGAGATCGCAAATACCCCGAATGGGCTTTGAATCGAGCAGAAAATATCATTTCCAAAAGAAATAGGTCTGAGCTATTGACAAATAAAAATTCAACTCCATCAAAGAATTCAACAATTTATTTTTCAACAAAATATAGTGTTCAATATAATCAAATAATTCAGATTATAAAAAACAACTTACCTATTTTGGAATCAGATTCGGAAACTAAACGGATTTTGAGTAATGGAGTCAGGTTCGTTCCCAGTAAGGGTAGATCTCTGGCTGATATTCTTTCTCCAAGTTTGTTTAATTCAAGGGAAAATACTGCAGCCACATGGTTGAAAAGCGTCAGCTTTTTCAAATGTGGCTGTAGTAGATGTGCGGTTTGTAGATTTGTCAAAAAAAACTGCCCATTTTTGTGATGCAGAAAAAACAATTTTTTTCAAAATCTCAGAGCATTTGAACTGTAACAGCAATTTTGTGATCTATGTGATAGAGTGCAAATCATGCAATCTTCTATATGTAGGTTGCACCATCCGGCAAATCAAAATTAGAATATCGGAACATTTGGCAGATTGTTCAAAAACTGTTACTGATCAAATGTCGAATGTTTCTAGACATTTCTCAACATATCATGGTGGCGACACTTCATCTTTTATCTTCTATGCCATAGAGCATGTACCCGGACCTATACGGGGAGGGGATCACAGAAAGCTTCTCCTGAAGCGTGAAGCTTTTTGGATTTGGAAGCTGAATACTAGAGTACCTAGCGGTTTAAATATAAGACAGGATCTATCGTTAATCTATTGACAGTATTCCGTAATTAAATAATAGGATTTTACACATATTTAATGGACACACTATGTGGGATGTTAACCATCTGCGTGGATGTGTCCAATATATCTTTTTTCCTAGTTTGTACTGGGGTTCTTCCCTTATATAGGAGTTTTTTCATTCATAGATTTTGCATATACCGCGTCAGCCAATGGCAGTATTCCTCCCTCCGGTCATGTGACTGTTAGATTAAGGTCATGTGTTCATATCACGTGACCGCTATTGCTATGAATACATGAGACGGAGAAGGACATGGCTGAATGACCGAGGTAGGCTTTGCTTATTCCTTACGTTTAAAACTAATGTCTATTACATATTCTGCACTATTTGTGGATAATTTACAGGTGTACATGTAATTTTGGTGTTTGTGAGGATGGCATTTGCTATTATAGATGGATAAAAAACATTCTTCCGTAAGAACACAATATTATTATGCCATCTATTTTAAGAACTTCACGTGATTCAAATGTGATCATCCATGACATTGATCACTATGGCATCTTTTCCTAAAAGCTTCTTCATATTCATGCGTTTTGTGTATCTCTAAGGGTGGTTTGTATTTAGTCTGCTCACACATTTGTTTCTAATGAGATAATTATGGAAAGAGGTGCGGTCTGTGAGGATATAAATGTGTTCCGAAGTTTGTACTCCATATGCCATGACTAAGAGACCGCAATCCAGGTCTCGAAACGCGTAGGCCATCTGTTCTTGTCTTCTCTGGATCCATGTTGTAAGATGAAAATTTTTTTGTCTTTTTTAACTTATATGAAGTAAAAGTTACATTTTATTTTATTTAACTGGTTTTGGGCGTGCTGCATTTTGTACTGGTTTCATCATTGCAACTCACATTTCAGTCGAAGGTTTCCGCGCAGCCCTTACCACTACAACATACCATTCCTAGTTTATTTTTTAAGGTTGAGCGTTTTTTTCTTTGGACTTTCTTCTATGAAACAGGATGGACAAGGCAGGAGATGGTGGGGGCAGCAATGATAGGACAACATGGAACAGGATGGACAAGGCAGGAGATGGTGGGGGCAGCAATGATAGGACAACATGGAACAGGATGGACAAGGCAGGAGATGGTGGGGGCAGCAATGATAGGACAACATGGAACAGGATGGACAAGGCAGGAGATGGTGGGGGCAGCAGTGATAGGACAATATGGAACAGGATGGACAAGGCAGGAGATGGTGGGGGCAGCAATGATAGGACAATATAGAACAGGCTGGACAAGGCAGGAGATGGTGGGGGCAGCAGTGATAGGACAATATGGAACAGGATGGACAAGGCAGGAGATGGTGGGGGCAGCAGTGATAGGACAATATGGAACAGGATAGACAAGGCAGGAGATGATGGGGGCAGCAGTGATAGGACAATATGGAACAGGATGGACAAGGCAGGAGATGGTGGGGGCAGCAATGATAGGACAATATGGAACAGGATGGACAAGGCAGGAGATGGTGGGGGCAGCAATGATAGGACAATATAGAACAGGCTGGACAAGGCAGGAGATGGTGGGGGCAGCAGTGATAGGACAATATGGAACAGGATGGACAAGGCAGGAGATGGTGGGGGCAGCAGTGATAGGACAATATGGAACAGGATAGACAAGGCAGGAGATGATGGGGGCAGCAGTGATAGGACAATATGGAACAGGATGGACAAGGCAGGAGATGGTGGGGGCAGCAATGATAGGACAATATAGAACAGGCTGGACAAGGCAGGAGATGGTGGGGGCAGCAGTGATAGGACAATATGGAACAGGATGGACAAGGCAGGAGATGGTGGGGGCAGCAGTGATAGGACAATATGGAACAGGATAGACAAGGCAGGAGATGATGGGGGCAGCAGTGATAGGACAACATGGAACAGGATGGACAAGGCAGGAGATGGTAGGGGCAGCAGTGATAGGACAATATGGAACAGGATGGACAAGGCAGGAGATGGTGGGGGCAGCAATGATAGGACAACATGGAACAGGATGGACAAGGCAGGAGATGGTGGGGGCAGCAATGATAGGACAACATGGAACAGGATGGACAAGGCAGGAGATGGTGGGGGCAGCAGTGATAGGACAACATGGAACAGGATGGACAAGGCAGGAGATGGTGGGAGAAGCAGTGATAGGACAATATGGAACAGGATGGACAAGGCAGGAGATGGTGGGGGCAGCAATGATAGGACAACATGGAACAGGATGGACAAGGCAGGAGATGGTGGGGGCAGCAATGATAGGACAACATGGAACAGGATGGACAAGGCAGGAGATGGTGGGGGCAGCAGTGATAGGACAATATGGAACAGGATGGACAAGGCATGAGATGGTGGGAGCAGCAGTGATAGGACAATATGGAACAGGATAGACAAGGCAGGAGATGGTGGGGGCAGCAGTGATAGGACAATATGGAACAGGATGGACAAGGCAGGAGATGGTGGGAGCAGCAGTGATAGGACAATATGGAACAGGATGGACAAGGCAGGAGATGGTGGGGGCAGCAATGATAGGACAACATGGAACAGGATGGACAAGGCAGGAGATGGTGGGGGCAGCAGTGATAGGACAATATGGAACAGGATGGACAACGCAGGAGATGGTGGGGGCAGCAATGATAGGACAACATGGAACAGGATGGACAAGGCAGGAGAAGGTGGGAGCAGCAGTGATAGGACAATATGGAACAGGATAGACAAGGCAGGAGATGGTGGGAGAAGCAGTGATAGGACAATATGGAACAGGATGGACAAGGCAGGAGATGGTGGGGGCAGCAATGATAGGACAACATGGAACAGGATGGACAAGGCAGGAGATGGTGAGGGTAGCAGTGATAGGACAATATGGAACAGGATAGACAAGGCAGGAGATGGTGGGGGCAGCAATGATAGGACAACATGGAACAGGATGGACAAGGCAGGAGATGGTGAGGGTAGCAGTGATAGGACAACATGGAACAGGATGGACAAGGCAGGAGATGGTGGGAGCAGCAGTGATAGGACAATATGGAACAGGATAGACAAGGCAGGAGATGGTGGGAGAAGCAGTGATAGGACAATATGGAACAGGATGGACAAGGCAGGAGATGGTGGGAGCAGCAGTGATAGGACAATATGGAACAGGATGGACAACGCAGGAGATGGTGGGGGCAGCATTGATAGGACAATATGAAAAAGGATGGACAACGCAGGAGATGGTGGGGGCAGCATTGATAGGACAACATGGAACAGGATGGACAAGGCAGGAGATGGTGGGGGCAGCAGTGATAGGACAATATGGAACAGGATGGACAACGCAGGAGATGGAGGGGGCAGCAGTGATAGGACAATATGGAACAGGATAGACAAGGCAGGAGATGGTGGGAGCAGCAGTGATAGGACAATATGGAACAGGATGGAAAAGGCAAGAGAAGGTGGGAGCAGCAGTGATAGGACAATATGGAACAGGATGGACAACGCAGGAGATGGAGGGGGCAGCAGTGATAGGACAATATGGAACAGGATAGACAAGGCAGGAGATGGTGGGGGCAACAGTGATAGGACAATATGGAACAGGATGGACAACGCAGGAGATGGAGGGGGCAGCAGTGATAGGACAATATGGAACAGGATAGACAAGGCAGGAGATGGTGGGAGCAGCAGTGATAGGACAATATGGAACAGGATGGAAAAGGCAAGAGAAGGTGGGAGCAGCAGTGATAGGACAATATGGAACAGGATAGACAAGGCAGGAGATGGTGGGAGCAGCAGTTTTAGGACAATATGGAACAGGATAGACAAGGCAGGAGATGGTGGGGGCAGCAGAGGCAGGACAATATGGAACAGGATGGACAAGGCAGGAGATGGAGGGGGCAGCAGTGATAGGACAATATGGAACAGGATGGACAAGGCAGGAGATGGAGGGGGCGGCAGTGATAGGACAATATGGAACAGGATGGACAAGGCAGGAGATGGTGGGGGCAGCAATGATAGGACAACTTGATACAGGATGGACAAGGCAGGAGATGGAGGGGGCGGCAGTGATAGGACAATATGGAACAGGATGGACAAGGCAGGAGATGGTGGGAGCAGCAATGATAGAACAATATGGAACAGGATAGACAAGGCAGGAGATGGTGGGGGCGGCAGTGATAGGACAAAGTGGAACAGGATAGACAAGGCAGGAGTTGGTGGGGGCAGCAGTGATAGGACAATATGGAACAGGATAGACAAGGCAGGAGATGGTGGGGGCAGCAGTGATAGGACAATATGGAACAGGATAGACAAGGCAGGAGATGGTGGGGGCAGCAGTGATAGGACAATACGGAACAGGATACACAAGGCAGGAGATGGTGGGGGCAGCAGTGATAGGACAATACGGAACAGGATGGACAAGGCAGGAGATGGTGGGGGCAGCAGTGATAGAACAATATGGAACAGGATAGACTAGGCAGGAGATGGTGGGGGCAGCAGTGGCAGGACAATATGGAATAGGATAGACAAGGCAGGAGATGGTGGGGGCAGCAATGATAGGACAACATGGAACAGGATGGACAAGGCAGGAGATGGTGGGGGCAGCAGTGGCAGGACAATATGGAACAGGATAGACAAGGCAGGAGATGGTGGGGGCAGCAGTGGCAGGACAATATGGAACAGGATAGACAAGGCAGGAGATGGTGGGGGCAGCAGTGATAGGACAATATGGAACAGGATAGACAAGGCAGGAGATGGTGGGGGCAGCAGTGATAGGACAATATGGAACAGGATAGACAAGGCAGGAGATGGTGGGGGCAGCAGTGATAGGACAATATGGAACAGGATAGACAAGGCAGGAGATGGTGGGGGCAGCAGTGATAGGACAATATGGAACAGGATAGACAAGGCAGGAGATGGTGGGGGCAGCAGTGGCAGGACAATATGGAACAGGATAGACAAGGCAGGAGATGGTGGGGGCAGCAGTGATAGGACAATATGGAACAGGATAGACAAGGCAGGAGATGGTGGGAGCAGCAGTGATAGGACAATATGGAACAGGATGGACAAGGCAGGAGATGGTGGGGGCAGCAGTGATAGGACAATATGGAACAGGATGGACAAGGCAGCAGATGGTGGGGGCAGCAGTGGCAGGACAATATGGAACAGGATAGACAAGGCAGGAGATGGTGGGGGCAGCAGTGATAGGACAATATGGAACAGGATGGACAAGGCAGGAGATGGTGGGGGCAGCAGTGGCAGGACAATATGGAACAGGATAGACAAGGCAGGAGATGGTGGGGGCAGCAGTGATAGGACAATATGGAACAGGATGGACAAGGCAGGAGATGGTGGGGGCAGCAGTGATAGGACAATATGGAACAGGATGGACAAGGCAGGAGATGGTGGGGGCAGCAGTGATAGGACAACTTGATACAGGCTGGACAAGGCAGGAGATGGTGGGAGAAGCAGTGATAGGTCAATATGGAACAGGATGGACAAGGCAGGAGATGGTGGGGGCACCAGTGATAGGACAATATGGAACAGGATGGACAAGGCAGGAGATGGTGAGGGCAGCAGTGATAGGACAATATGGAACAGGATAGACAAGGCAGGAGATGGTGGGGGCAGCAGTGATAGGACAATATGGAACAGGATGGACAAGGCAGGAGATGGTGGGGGCAGCAATGATAGGACAACATGGAACAGGATGGACAAGGCAGGAGATGGTGGGGGCAGCATTGATAGGACAACATGGAACAGGATGGACAAGGCAGGAGATGGTGGGGGCAGCAATGATAGGACAACATGGAACAGGATGGACAAGGCAGGAGATGGTGGGGGCAGCATTGATAGGACAACATGGAACAGGATGGACAAGGCAGGAGATGGTGGGGGCAGCATTGATAGGACAACATGGAACAGGATAGACAAGGCAGGAGATGGTGGGAGCAGCAGTGATAGGACAATATTGAACAGGATGGACAAGGCAGGAGATGGTGGGGGCAGCAGTGATAGGACAATATGGAACAGGATGGACAAGGCAGGAGATGGTGGGGGCAGCAATGATAGGACAACATGGAACAGGATGGACAAGGCAGGAGATGGTGGGGGCAGCAGTGATAGGACAATATGGAACAGGATGGACAAAGCAGGAGATTGTGGGAGAAGCAGTGATAGGACAATATGGAACAGGATGGACAAGGCAGGAGATGGTGGGGGCAGCAGTGATAGGACAATATGGAACATGATGGACAAGGCAGGAGATGGTGGGAGCAGCAGTGATAGGACAATATGGAACAGGATGGACAAGGCAGGAGATGGTGGGAGAAGCAGTGATAGGACAATATGGAACAGGATGGACAAGGCAGGAGATGGTGGGGGCAGCAGTGATAGGACAATATGGAACAGGATGGACAAGGCAGGAGATGGTGGGAGCAGCAGTGATAGGACAATATGGAACAGGATGGACAAGGCAGGAGATGGTGGGAGAAGCAGTGATAGGACAATATGGAACAGGATGGACAAGGCAGGAGATGGTGGGGGCAGCAGTGATAGGACAATATGGAACATGATGGACAAGGCAGGAGATGGTGGGAGCAGCAGTGATAGGACAATATGGAACAGGATGGACAAGGCAGGAGATGGTGGGAGAAGCAGTGATAGGACAATATGGAACAGGATGGACAAGGCAGGAGATGGTGGGAGAAGCAGTGATAGGACAATATGGAACAGGATGGACAAGGCAGGAGATGGTGGGAGCAGCAGTGATAGGACAATATGGAACAGGATGGACAAGGCAGGAGATGGTGGGGGCAGCAGTGATAGGACAATATGGAACAGGATGGACAACGCAGGAGATGGTGGGGGCAGCATTGATAGGACAATATGGAACAGGATAGACAAGGCAGGAGATGGTGGGAGAAGCAGTGATAGGACAATATGGAACAGGATAGACAAGGCAGGAGATGGTGGGAGCAGCAGTTATAGGACAATATGGAACAGGATGGACAACGCAGGAGATGGTGGGGGCAGCATTGATAGGACAATATGGAACAGGATGGACAACGCAGGAGATGGTGGGGGCAGCATTGATAGGACAACATGGAACAGGATGGACAAGGCAGGAGATGGTGGGGGCAGCAGTGATAGGACAATATGGAACCCGGATGGACAAGGCAGGAGATGGTGGGAGCAGCAGTTATAGGACAATATGGAACAGGATGGACAACGCAGGAGATGGTGGGGGCAGCATTGATAGGACAATATGGAACAGGATGGACAAGGCAGGAGATGGTGGGAGAAGCAGTGATAGGACAATATGGAACAGGATGGACAAGGCAGGAGATGGTGGGAGCAGCAGTGATAGGACAATATGGAACAGGATGGACAAGGCAGGAGATGGTGGGGGCAGCAGTGATAGGACAATATGGAACAGGATGGACAAGGCAGGAGATGGTGGGGGCAGCAGTGATAGGACAATATGGAACAGGATGGACAACGCAGGAGATGGTGGGGGCAGCATTGATAGGACAATATGGAACAGGATAGACAAGGCAGGAGATGGTGGGAGAAGCAGTGATAGGACAATATGGAACAGGATAGACAAGGCAGGAGATGGTGGGAGCAGCAGTTATAGGACAATATGGAACAGGATGGACAACGCAGGAGATGGTGGGGGCAGCATTGATAGGACAATATGGAACAGGATGGACAACGCAGGAGATGGTGGGGGCAGCATTGATAGGACAACATGGAACAGGATGGACAAGGCAGGAGATGGTGGGGGCAGCAGTGATAGGACAATATGGAACAGGATGGACAACGCAGGAGATGGTGGGGGCAGCAATGATAGGACAACATGGAACAGGATGGACAAGGCAGAAGATGGTGGGGGCAGCAGTGATAGGACAATATGGAACAGGATAGACAAGGCAGGAGATGGTGGGGGCAGCAATGATAGGACAACTTGATACAGGCTGGACAAGGCAGGAGATGGTGGGGGCAGCAGTGGCAGGACAATATGGAACAGGATGAACAAGGCAGGAGATGGTGGGAGCAGCAGTGATAGGACAATATGGAACAGGATGGACAAGGCAGGAGATGGTGGGAGCAGCAGTGATAGGACAATATGGAACAGGATAGACAAGGCAGGAGATGGTGGGGGCAGCAGTGGCAGGACAATATGGAACAGGATGGACAAGGCAGGAGATGGTGGGGGCAGCAGTGATAGGACAGTATGGAACAGGATGGACAAGGCAGGAGATGGAGGGGGCGGCAGTGATAGGACAATATGGAACAGGATGGACAAGGCAGGAGATGGTGGGGGCAGCAATGATAGGACAACTTGATACAGGCTGGACAAGGCAGGAGATGGTGGGAGCAGCAGTGATAGGACAATATGGAACAGGATAGACAAGGCAGGAGATGGTGGGAGCAGCAGTGATAGGACAATATGGAACAGGATAGACAAGGCAGGAGATGGTGGGGGCAGCAGTGATAGGACAATATGGAACAGGATGGACAAGGCAGGAGATGGTGGGGGCAGCAGTGATAGGACAATATGGAACAGGATGGACAAGGCAGGAGATGGAGGGGGCAGCAGTGGCAGGACAATATGGAACAGGATGGACAAGGCAGGAGATGGTGGGGGCAGCAGTGATAGGACAATATGGAACAGGATGGACAAGGCAGGAGATGGTGGGGGCAGCAGTGGCAGGACAATATGGAACAGGATGGACAAGGCAGGAGATGGTGGGGGCAGCAGTGATAGGACAATATGGAACAGGATGGACAAGGCAGGAGATGGAGGGGGCGGCAGTGATAGGACAATATGGAACAGGATGGACAAGGCAGGAGATGGTGGGGGCAGCAATGATAGGACAACTTGATACAGGCTGGACAAGGCAGGAGATGGTGGGAGCAGCAGTGATAGGACAATATGGAACAGGATAGACAAGGCAGGAGATGGTGGGAGCAGCAGTGATAGGACAATATGGAACAGGATGGACAAGGCAGGAGATGGTGGGAGCAGCAGTGATAGGACAATATGGAACAGGATAGACAATGCAGGAGATGGTGGGGGCAGCAGTGATAGGACAATATGGAACAGGATAGACAAGGCAGGAGATGGTGGGAGCAGCAGTGATAGGACAATATGGAACAGGATGGAAAAGGCAAGAGAAGGTGGGAGCAGCAGTGATAGGACAATATGGAACAGGATAGACAAGGCAGGAGATGATGGGGGCAGCAGTGGCAGGACAATATGGAACAGGATGGACAAGGCAGGAGATGGTGGGGGCGGCAGTGATAGGACAATATGGAACAGGATAGACAAGGCAGGAGATGGTGGGAGAAGCAGTGATAGGACAATATGGAACAGGATGGACAAGGCAGGAGATGGTGGGGGCAGCAGTGATAGGACAATATGGAACAGGATAGACAAGGCAGGAGATGGTGGGAGAAGCAGTGATAGGACAATATGGAACAGGATAGACAAGGCAGGAGATGGTGGGGGCAGCAGTGATAGGACAATATGGAACAGGATAGACAAGGCAGGAGATGGTGAGGGTAGCAGTGATAGGACAATATGGAACAGGATAGACAAGGCAGGAGATGGTGGGGGCAGCAGTGATAGGACAATATGGAACAGGATAGACAAGGCAGGAGATGGTGGGAGCAGCAGTGATAGGACAATATGGAACAGGATGGACAAGGCAGGAGATGGTGGGGACAGCAATGATAGGACAATATGGAACAGGATAGACAAGGCAGGAGATGGTGGGGGCGGCAGTGATAGGACAATATGGAACAGGATGGACAAGGCAGGAGATGGTGGGGGCAGCAGTGATAGGACAATATGGAACAGGATAGACAAGGCAGGAGATGGTGGGGACAGCAGTGATAGGACAATATGGAACAGGATGGACAAGGCAGGAGATGGCATCCTACTGTGTGGGGTTGGTTGTAATGGTGGCATTAATGGGAGAACAGTAAAAACCAGGACATACTAAGCAGGAGATGAGGTCCTACTGTGTGATGGAAGCAGAAGCAGGACCATGTGTAACAGGCAGGCCAGAGCAGGAGATGAGGTCCTACTGTGTGATGGAAGCAGTAGCAGGACCATGTGTAACAGGAAGGCCAGGTCAGGAGAGGATGTCTCGGGGTAGTAGTAGCAGCAGTACTATATACATCACTATCTATATTCTTACTTAGAACATTCCTGGACATCTTTTTTTACAAAGATTTTTGCCATTAGGGGGCTCCACTGCTGAAAGGCCAGCACTGTAATAAGCAGGTATTATGGACCCATGAACTGGTTTGATGTGTGGGCTATTCCTGAGGGCCTTATGTAAGCGATCACCTGGTTCTCACTCTGTAAATCTCTATACAGGGATCTGGAGGATTCTATAGGGTTCTTCCTTTTAGGAGTGGCCCCTTTGTGTAGGTGACGACTGACAAGGCAGATTATGGGACACTGGTGTGAAGTACAAAGGGGTCAGGAAAGAGAGGAGTCAGGAAAGAGAGGAGTCAGGAGAGAAAGGAGTCAGGAGAGAGAGGAGTCAGGTACAAGCCGAGGTCAGGAAATAGAAGAAAATCTACAATCAGAAAATAAAGACAGATAACAGTGATAGTGAGATCCATCCCTTTTCCTTTTATTGGGTCCATTTTGACTTGTGCCTTTTTTTCTTTCTGTTCTTAGGTTTGGCAATAAAAAGAAAATCTTCCTTTCTTTACTATACAGTATTGTGCAAAAGATTTAGGCATGATGAAGGCTACAATGTAATAATGCTTTCAGAAATAGAAGGATTAACAATCTATCAAAGACATAGTATAGTATATAAACAGTATATATTTGTCAGTGACATTTACATGTGTGTGACTGCGCCTCATTGAAGTAACTGCCAGTACCTGTAATAACTTCACCTACAATGTACCTCAGTATTTCACCCTCTTACGTCTCCTCAGCAGGTCCTTGTAGCTCAATGCCAGTCTGCTCCCATCAGTCACTGCTCTAGGACTGTACACCTTCTTATTCCTATATGGTATTATGCCCACCCAGCTCTCCGCGAGGTCGCTCCTGCGGTATTATTTTGGCCTCTGTACATCATGCTATATGGTCTTCCAGAAGCCGGAGATCATTGACTATTATCCACTATAGAGATGGCTGATCCTCTGAAGATACATTTTGTGTTGGGTTCAGATGGTTTGTCCCAAAGATTAGTTTCAGAAATAATAAGATTGCCACGAACTGGAAGTGAAATTATTGTGCTCATGGGTCTCTTCATACCGCAGAGTATAATAGGGGGAGGCCCGGGGGGAAATATAACTGTTATACGCACCTTCCCTCAACTCTGGGAATCCGGCGCCCCCTCTGGGTCCTCTTGTGGGTAGCATCATGTGCTTCGGGGTCACCGCTAAGGCCTGTGATTGGAGCTCATGATGAGGAATGTCAACGTCATGACCCAGAGTGAACACCAGACACCGCAAGGCCGCCCTCAAGAGACGAAAGAGACCCCACAGTATAAGAATCTCACTTCTGATTTGCAGGTGATGAATCCCTAAAGTTTCAGGTTTGGATCGAAACCAAAACTTTTTGGATGATTTTTTTCTTGTTGGTTATTGAATGAGCAAAAACGGTACGGCCAAGTATAGTGGAATCGCCCAAAGATTGAGGAAAATAGGAAGGAGGACTACAAGGTCCACGGGGGAGCAGTAACATCCACAAACTATAGCAGATGTTATACTGTGATACATAGTGTAGTGTCTGCGGTGTCCTACCCATGGAGACGCTGCTTCCGAATTTCTGGTGATGCTTCAGATATTCTCGTGTTACTTTGGATATTCTCGTGTTACTTTGGATATTCTGGTGTTACTTTGGATGTTCTGGTGTTACTTCGGATATTCTGGTGTTACTTTGGATGTTCTGGTGTTACTTTGGATGTTCTGGTGTTACTTTGGATATTCTGGTGTTACTTTGGATGTTCTGGTGTTACTTTGGATATTCTGGTGTTACTTTGGATGTTCTGGTGTTACTTTGGATGTTCTGGTGTTACTTCGGATATTCTGGTGTTACTTTGGATGTTATGGTGTTACTTCAGATGTTCTGGTGTTACTTTGGATGTTCTGGTGATACTTTGGATGTTCTGGTGATACTTTGGATGTTCTGGTGTTACTTCAGATGTTCTGGTGTTACTTTGGATGTTCTGGTGTTACTTTGGATGTTCTGGTGTTACTTCGGATATTCTGGTGTTACTTTGGATGTTCTGGTGATACTTCATACAGTCTGAAGTTACTTCGGATATTCTGGTGTTACTTTGGATGTTCTGGTGTTACTTTGGATGTTCTGGTGTTACTTCAGATGTTCTGGTGTTACTTTGGATGTTCTTGTGTTACTTTGGATGTTCTGGTGTTACTTCGGATATTCTGGTGTTACTTTGGATGTTCTGGTGATACTTCATACAGTCTGAAGTTACTTCGGATATTCTGGTGATACTTCAGATATTCTGGTGTTACTTTGGATGTTCTGGTGTTACTTTGGATGTTCTGGTGTTACTTCGGATATTCTGGTGTTACTTTGGATGTTCTGGTGTTACTTTGGATATTCTGGTGTTACTTTGGATGTTCTGGTGTTACTTTGGATGTTCTGGTGTTACTTCGGATATTCTGGTGTTACTTTGGATGTTCTGGTGTTACTTTGGATGTTATGGTGTTACTTCAGATGTTCTGGTGTTACTTTGGATGTTCTGGTGTTACTTTGGATGTTATGGTGTTACTTCAGATGTTCTGGTGTTACTTTGGATGTTCTGGTGTTACTTTGGATGTTCCGGTGTTACTTCAGACAGTCTGAAGTTACTTCAGATATTCTGGTGTTACTTTGGATGTTCTGGTGTTACTTTGGGTGTTCTGGTGTTACTTCGGATATTCTGGTGTTACTTTGGATGTTCTGGTGTTACTTTGGATGTTCTGGTGTTACTTCAGATGTTCTGGTGTTACTTTGGATGTTCTGGTGTTACTTTGGATGTTCTGGTGATACTTTGGATGTTCTGGTGTTACTTCAGATGTTCTGGTGTTACTTTGGATGTTCTGGTGTTACTTTGGATGTTCTGGTGTTACTTCGGATATTCTGGTGTTACTTTGGATGTTCTGGTGATACTTCATACAGTCTGAAGTTACTTCGGATATTCTGGTGTTACTTTGGATGTTCTGGTGTTACTTTGGATGTTCTGGTGTTACTTCAGATGTTCTGGTGTTACTTTGGATGTTCTTGTGTTACTTTGGATGTTCTGGTGTTACTTCGGATATTCTGGTGTTACTTTGGATGTTCTGGTGATACTTCATACAGTCTGAAGTTACTTCGGATATTCTGGTGATACTTCAGATATTCTGGTATTACTTTGGATGTTCTGGTGTTACTTTGGATGTTCTGGTGTTACTTCGGATATTCTGGTGTTACTTTGGATGTTCTGGTGTTACTTCAGATGTTCTGGTGTTACTTTGGATGTTCTGGTGTTACTTTGGATGTTCTGGTGTTACTTCGGATATTCTGGTGTTACTTTGGATGTTCTGGTGATACTTCATACAGTCTGAAGTTACTTCGGATATTCTGGTGATACTTCAGATATTCTGGTGTTACTTTGGATGTTCTGGTGTTACTTTGGATGTTCTGGTGTTACTTCGGATATTCTGGTGTTACTTTGGATGTTCTGGTGTTACTTTGGATATTCTGGTGTTACTTTGGATGTTCTGGTGTTACTTTGGATGTTCTGGTGTTACTTCGGATATTCTGGTGTTACTTTGGATGTTCTGGTGTTACTTTGGATGTTATGGTGTTACTTCAGATGTTCTGGTGTTACTTTGGATGTTCTGGTGTTACTTTGGATGTTATGGTGTTACTTCAGATGTTCTGGTGTTACTTTGGATGTTCTGGTGTTACTTTGGATGTTCCGGTGTTACTTCAGACAGTCTGAAGTTACTTCAGATATTCTGGTGTTACTTTGGATGTTCTGGTGTTACTTTGGGTGTTCTGGTGTTACTTCGGATATTCTGGTGTTACTTTGGATGTTCTGGTGTTACTTTGGATGTTCTGGTGTTACTTCAGATGTTCTGGTGTTACTTTGGATGTTCTGGTGTTACTTTGGATGTTCTGGTGATACTTTGGATGTTCTGGTGTTACTTCAGATGTTCTGGTGTTACTTTGGATGTTCTGGTGTTACTTTGGATGTTCTGGTGTTACTTCGGATATTCTGGTGTTACTTTGGATGTTCTGGTGATACTTCATACAGTCTGAAGTTACTTCGGATATTCTGGTGTTACTTTGGATGTTCTGGTGTTACTTTGGATGTTCTGGTGTTACTTCAGATGTTCTGGTGTTACTTTGGATGTTCTTGTGTTACTTTGGATGTTCTGGTGTTACTTCGGATATTCTGGTGTTACTTTGGATGTTCTGGTGATACTTCATACAGTCTGAAGTTACTTCGGATATTCTGGTGATACTTCAGATATTCTGGTATTACTTTGGATGTTCTGGTGTTACTTTGGATGTTCTGGTGTTACTTCGGATATTCTGGTGTTACTTTGGATGTTCTGGTGTTACTTCAGATGTTCTGGTGTTACTTTGGATGTTCTGGTGTTACTTTGGATGTTCTGGTGTTACTTCGGATATTCTGGTGTTACTTTGGATGTTCTGGTGATACTTCATACAGTCTGGAGTTACTTCGGATATTCTGATGTTACTTTGGATGTTCTGGTGTTACTTCAGATGTTCTGGTGTTACTTTGGATGTTCTGGTGTTACTTTGGATGTTCTGGTGTTACTTCGGATATTCTGGTGTTACTTTGGATGTTCTGGTGATACTTCATACAGTCTGAAGTTACTTCAGATATTCTGGTGATACTTTGGATGTTCTGGTTATACTTCAGATATACTGGTGATACTTCAGATGTTCTGGTGTTACATCGAATGTTCTGGTCATACTTTGGATGTTCTAGTGATACTTCGGATGTTACTTAAGCTTGTCCACGGTAAATGCTCAATTTAAGAGGCCAGAGATGACCACAGAAGTTGGCCAAATAAAAAGACAATTGGAAACACAATAATGTGACTGCATTGTATGGATGTGTAACCACCAAGCTTGAAGTAAAGTGCCCTGGGCTCAGCGGTGGGCTGCTACTGGTTTCTCTAACTTCCATATTCACAGGTACCCCAGACCTACCACCAACTAGGAGCCTGGAGACTGCCTGGGGTGCACTTCCCCATTTGTTGGGGAACGTCGAATGCCAACAAGACTCTTCTTGGACAACATCTCTATGTTTCCATGGGTGAATGGTATTGAACCAAGTCATGGCTAATGTGACTTGTAACTAAGAGAATTCTGACTTCATTGTATGGATGTGTAACCACCAAGCTTAAAGCGCCATGGTCTTGGCTGTTGACTCCCACCTGAAATCTCCTAAATTCTTCAATTTGTACAGTCAGGGGTACACCAAACTCACCACCAAATGGGAGCCTGGAGACTACTTGATGTGCCCTGTAAGTTCCAACTTTCCCCTTTATCATTGTACTGCTCAGACTCATGGAAGGTTTGGCCATTAAATTTGTTGGGTTGACTACGAACCCTCAAATTAACCTCTGAACCCAAGTTATCCCATCCCCATGAGGGCAGTATCAAAACTCCACCCCTTTGTTGTGTCATGCACCACCAAACGGTAAGATGGTTCCAGTTGTCTTTTAATATTGGTTTCCTTTTTTGACCTTTTAACTTCATCTTATAAAAAGTTGTTTTAATTTTTTTTTTTAAGTATTGGGTATCAAGCTGATGTGATCTGACCAGGAAAGAAAGATGTTACCAAGACTCTACTGGGGCTCCATCTCTCCATGTCCAAGGATGTTGCACCAATGTTGAGCTGGATGCTTCAGGACTTGGCTCCTGTCCTGCATCGGGTTCCTCAGGCCATGGAATTCTAGGCTATATGTTATACATCCAAACCCTGAATGGTGTGACCTTAGGACGTTATTAGGAGCTATGTATATAGTCCCTCGAGGCTGCAAGATAACAGGTCTGTTATGACACTACTATATGGCTCTTACACCGACCATGGCTGTATATGGCTCTTACACCGACCATGGCTGTATATGGCCCTTACACTGACTATACTGTAACTGTATATGGCCCTTACAATGACCTTCTTCACCTCTTGGTTCCTCAGTCTGTAGATAAGAGGATTCAGCATTGGGGTCATCACTACGTAAAAAATGGAAACCAGCTTGTCTTCCTTCTTGAAGGTGTCTTCAGGGGGGTGCATATAGGTGAGGAACACAGGTACAAAGAAAATGGAGCAACAGATAAGGTGTGAGGAGCAGGTGCTGAAGGCCTTCTCTCTGCCCTTAGATGACCTGATTTGTAAAATAGAAAAAAAAATGAAGATGTAGGAGACCAGGATGGTGGTAAATGAACATGCACAAAGAGATCCTATGATGAATACAGTGACCATGTCACAGGTGAAGGTATCTGAGCAGGACAGTTTGAGCACCGGTGGGATGTCACAGTAGAAGTGGTCGATGAGGTTTGAGGCACAATATTCGAGGCTGAAAACACAGCTGGTCAGTGCTGCTGACTGCAAGATGCCAAGACTAAAGGCAAGGATGACCAGATGAAAGCATTTCTTCCTGGTCATGATGGACACGTAATGTAAAGGATGGCAGATGGCAGCGTAGCGGTCATAGGACATGATCGAGAGGAGAAGGACTTCTGTACCTCCAAAGCTGGCAAAGAAGAAGAACTGGAGAGCACAACCCTGAAATGTGATGACCTTCTCTATGGAGATCAGATCAGAGATCATCTTAGGAACCACAACTGATGAGTAGAAGAGGTCCACCACCGAGAGCCAACTGAGGAAGTAATACATGGGAGTGTGGAGAGTGGACGTCTTATAGACAATGACCATTATACCAACATTACCCACCACAGTTATGATGTAGACCTGTAGGAAGAAAGCAAAGAAGAAATAGACAAGGTTTTCCTCATTGGTCAGTCCAGAAAACACAAACATGGTCGCCTGAGTCTTGTTCATGTTGTTCCTTTCCCTGTAGAGTTAAAAGACAAAAGAATTACAACAATGACATCAGATGAAAACCTACAAGATGTAACAAGAAGTCACCAGGACCCATTGTATGATATGTCACAGGAGCACCATGTCATGTGTCATCTATAATACTGGGGTCTTCCTATATGGCAAGGAGGTCTTTGAGCCTTCTCCACCACCATAGCAGACCATGCACCACCTGAGGGCATCTCCTTGTTCATGTAGAGACGAAGCTCTTATCGTTCTATTGAGGCATCATGGACCTCTCCACTTCTCTATTCCCAGGGGTCATTGTCTATGGTCCCCAATCTCTTGTATCTCCACAAAAAGACCAAAGAACCAAATATAGATGTAGAGAAGACGTCAGCTCATTACTAGAGTATGTCAACAGGTCAGTGCAAACAAGCTTGAACACAAACACATACTGTAAGACTACTTGAGATGGGGGAACCTTACTGGGAACCAAAATGGCTATTATTATATACTCTAGGGCAGACCTGGGCAATGTACGGCCTGTGGGCCACATCCGGCCCTCTGACTACATCTGTCCGGCCCGTATAGCTAGTGGAAGTTTGTTCAAGGCCCTGTGATGATGTCATCACAGCCTATCACCAGGATAGGCTATGACTTGTTAGTGGGCGGAGCCACACGGGACTGTGTGCTTTCTGCAAGCTGCCGGCAATGGAGGCTGCTGGATGATAGAGAGAAGAGACAGCATGTGTGAGCAAGAGGGGAACTAGGGGCAGATGTTGGAGGGCAGTTACACTGAATGCACATGTAGGGGGGACATTAAACTAGGGGGAAGATGGACGAGGATATTAAACCATGGGGGTAGCTGGAGGGGGACATGTCTGCCTCTAGTTGCCCCCAATTTAATGTCCCCTCTAGTTTCTGCTGGTTTATACTGGGGCACCAAGAGAGGGACTTAATACTGTGGGACATTTGGAGGGAAACGTTATAATGTATGGGTGGGATTATACTTTGTGGGGCACATGGGAAAGATGATTGAGAATGGGCGGAGTCAGCGGAGAAGTGGGAGGAACTAAATTTGCCGCAGCACGCATGGCCCTCTAGAACCGTTACAATTTCTCATGTGGCCCCATGGGAAAATTAATTCCCTACCCCTGCTCTAGGGTCTCTTCACTTAAAGCCCCACACATAGGATACTGACCCCATACAGTATAATTACCCCATACAGTATAATGCCCCCACCAGTGTCCCCATACAATATAATGGCACCCGGAATTGTCCTCACATAGTGGTATTAGTTCATTACTCACTTTTCTGATCCCCAGCCCCGCTCCTTCTCTGCCCCGGGCACACTGATATGATATGATATGATATGACATGTTATGCTCAGAGTAGGAAGGGCCAGGAAGAGCTGCAGAGTAGAAAGGTAAGTACTTGAGGCCTAAAATTCAGAAAATAGTAGGGCACGGAGCATAGTGTCAAAACCAGGTCAGAGCACATCTTCTCATCAGTCCTGCAATCTGGTGATATTTGTAACCACTGGGGATCAGAACCAAAGAGAACCAGCTGCACCCCGACCTCTGGTTGTGGGACACAATGTCAGCTATCCTGGTGCTGAATCCAGGTTGGGACTGGAGAACGTGGCCAACTTAGCATCATAGCTCTATGGCTGCCAGCTGACCAGTGTCAGAATAGGCCCGGGGGATATTTTTAGTCTGTAGGGGCTGTGGGGGAGGCAGCTCAGGAACAGCAAAGTAAATAAACTTTCACATCAGGCACAAAAGGAGCAAAATAAAATACAGCCTTAACTTCAGGCAAAAACTGACTAACGGAACAATAAATACTCCCTGTACCTGGGGCTTATTACCAGCTACACAAATCAAACAAAAAGAGCACCATACTGTCTCATAGTGTGTTAGGACAGACCCCGGCGCCGCCTCTCGCTCCCGGGATCTGAACTGACGTGCCGGCTCTGCAGCCTCTTATGGGTCAGTAATGAGCCTATGACCCACACCTGGGGCTGAGGCCTATTCCAGACCTGCCCTGGACCACACATAAGTCAGGAATCTGGGGCTCCAGCGCTCTGCCTGTCACCTGCTCAAAGCGCCTAAGATACCTTCAGAAACATCAGGCAATAAATACATGGACGGAAAGCCGAAGGTCAAGACAGAAGACCTGAAGATGCAGGAAAACCTCCCTCTTATATGTGTCATGATCCATTCATTCATTACAAACCGTCAGGCCATAGGGGGTGACAACTAAACATTGAGCAGAGCCACTGACCACTGACCAGCAAATAGGTGCAACCAGGCATTGGCCACTGTCCTGGAAAGTACAAGACAGATGGAGAAGTGATGACTCCTGAGTAGTGTACATGACTTGGTGAAGTCTGGAGCAGCCAAGATGGGACATAAGTCAGCAGCTTATTAAGATCCCAGAAGCCCCAAAAGGTTTCTATTGGTGTCCTCAGGTTCACTACCATTCAGCAAGGTAAAGTTCTTTGTGAACCTCCTATCAGAGCCCACAAAGCTCAAAACTCAATAGCCGCTATCAGGGTAGACCATGGGTGCACTGCCCAGACCTCAGAAACCATGGCCTGAATTGAGGTTCCCCCAATGGTTTCATTTCATTCAGACAGAACCAGAAGTGATAGTATTATAGTCTGGAGTTTCTTCGTGTAGAGGGCGTCAAAGTCATGATACATCTACACAAGAATCATGACACTGGTGGAAGAGAGCAGAAGATGATCAAAGATGACCTGGATGTAGCATCAGACACTGCAAAGGAGCCCAGGAGAGGAGAGGGAGAGTGAGTATCAGTGTGTATTATCAGCCTAGCCCCAAACCTAATGTATCATCCTAAACCTGACCCTAATGTTTCAGCCTAACCCTGAGCCTAATGTATCAGCCTAACCCTGACCCTAATGTATCAGCCTAACCCTGACCCTAATGTATCAGCCTAACCCTGACCCTAATGTATCAGCCTAACCCTGACCCTAATGTATCAGCCTAACCCTGACCCTAATGTATAAGCCTAACCCTGAGCCTAATGTATCAGCCTAACCCTGACCCTAATGTATCAGCCTAACCCTGACCCTAATGTATCAGCCTAACCCTGAGCCTAATGTATCAGCCTAACCCTGAGCCTAATGTATCAGCCTAAGCCTGACCCTAATGTATAAGCCTAACCCTGAGCCTAATGTATCAGCCTAACCCTGACCCTAATGAATCAGCCTAACCCTGACCCTAATGTATCAGCCTAACCCTGACCCTAATGTATCAGCCTAAACCTGAGCCTAATGTATCAGCCTAAGCCTGACCCTAATGTATAAGCCTAACCCTGAGCCTAATGTATCAGCCTAACCCTGACCCTAATGTATCAGCCTAACCCTGACCCTAATGTATCAGCCTAACCCTGACCCTAATGTATCAGCCTAACCCTGAGCCTAATGTATCAGCCTAACCCTGACCCTAATGTATCAGCCTAACCCTGAGCCTAATGTATCAGCCTAACCCTGACCCTAATGTATCAGCCTAACCCTGACCCTAATGTATCAGCCTAACCCTGACCCTAATGTATCAGCCTAACCCTGAGCCTAATGTATCAGCCTAACCCTGAGCCTAATGTATCAGCCTAACCCTGACCCTAATGTATCAGCCGAACCCTGACCCTAATGTATCAGCCTTACCCTGACTCTAATGTATCAGCCTAACCCTGACTCTAATGTATCAGCCTAACCCTGACTCTAATGTATCAGCCTAACCCTAATGTATCAGCCTAACCCTGACCCTAATGTATCAGCCTAACCCTGACCCTAATGTATCAGCCTAAGCCTGACCCTAATATATCAGCCTAACCCTGAGCCTAATGTATCAGCCTAACCCTGAGCCTAATGTATCAGCCTAACCCTGAGCCTAATGTATCAGCCTAACCCTGACCCTAATGTATCAGCCTAAGCCTGACCCTAATGTATAAGCCTAACCCTGAGCCTAATGTATCAGCCTAACCCTGACCCTAATGTATCAGCCTAACCCTGAGCCTAATGTATCAGCCTAACCCTGAGCCTAATGTATCAGCCTAAGCCTGACCCTAATGTATAAGCCTAACCCTGAGCCTAATGTATCAGCCTAACCCTGACCCTAATGTATCAGCCTAACCCTGACCCTAATGTATCAGCCTAACCCTGACCCTAATGTATCAGCCTAACCCTGAGCCTAATGTATCAGCCTAAGCCTGACCCTAATGTATAAGCCTAACCCTGAGCCTAATGTATCAGCCTAACCCTGACCCTAATGTATCAGCCAAACCCTGACCCTAATGTATCAGCCTAACCCTGACCCTAATGTATCAGCCTAACCCTGACCCTAATGTATCAGCCTAACCCTGAGCCTAATGTATCAGCCTAAGCCTGACCCTAATGTATCAGCCTAAGCCTGACCCTAATGTATAAGCCTAACCCTGAGCCTAATGTATCAGCCTAACCCTGACCCTAATGTATCAGCCTAACCCTGACCCTAATGTATCAGCCTAACCCTGAGCCTAATGTATCACTTCCGGCTAGATCATGTAATGTTATAGATCCCTCAGTATATAGAGAATACCAGGTCCATATATCAGGCTCCGGCCCCTCCTTTATAGAAATTACTATATCAGAGGGGGAAACTAATAGCAATGTTTTAATAGCACTTAATAAAATTTAAAAAACTATAAAAATGTGAAAAATGGGAAAAACATGAATTGTTCACATTGTATGAGATATAAAAAAACTGCAAAATAAACATAAAAACAAAGCCCCGTCTATCACCGAACAAAGACGATGAAGAAACATGTTATTGCCCTGAGAGCGAATAAATATATATATAACAGAGTCTTGTCCTGAACTAGGTAAAACGTCCCGGTCTTGAAGTGGTTAATTTAGCCACCCCCAGGCTCGGGCTCTGCTTGGTACGGCTACTGTCCAGGAGGTAAGTGTGTGACACCCTTGGATGGCTCTGCTGGCACCAGCCAGGATTTCGTGGGTTAAGTCACTCATAGTGCAGGAGAAGACATTTGGGCATTTCTCCATCGTGACCTTGAGGGTTCTGGTGCTGACCTGACCTGTAGTAAGACCCCGGTACCCAGAGCAGAGGGATTGGACATGCTGACGTATAGTAATCAGGTTTAGAGGTTTTATGTTGTGATATCTTTTTTTAAGAAAATTTAAGTTTGAAAAAAATGTTTCCTTCTGACACCAATGGCTTGTATCTATCTTTGTGTACGGCCGTGCTAAGTGGATTTTTTCGCGGGACTTGTTGCAGTTTATGTTTGGACAATTTTGAAGACAAATGGATAGGAAGATCTGCAAAAACATCCCCTATCACCGGGCCGGGGGGTGACAGATCCGGACAAAGCCGGGCTAAGGAGCTGCGGAGGAGGAACAGAGCTCAGAACCCCCCCCCCAAAACACCAAGATATTCCTGCTCACCAAATAGCTGAAGTCCTGGGGTCTCTGCTGTCCAGGGGGGTCTCGGCTATCCATGGGGGGTCTCTGCTGTCTATGGGGGGGTCACTGCTGTCTATGGGGGGTCACTGCGGCCCATGGGGGGTCTCGTCTGTCTATGGGGGGTCTCATCTGTCTATGGGGGGTCTCGTCTGTCTATGGGGGTCTCTCACCTGTCGGACATGCCACTGTGTGATCCGGGGTCTGTGCAGATCTTTGTGCTGTAAATCTGCAGCTTCTTATAAGAGATTTATTTACCCGGGGGATAATTTCGGCCCCGAGTGACGCAGACACCAGAGATCCATTACCGGAGGAGATTATTACTATTATTATTATCATTATCTTCTTACACTTGTTATCTCCACTCATTATATTATTTGGTTACTTGCCGATCACAGGGATTATGGATGTAGCCCCCCGTTCTCTCTACACCTCGGCTTCCTCTTCCATAGGTGCCCATCTGGTTGGGGTCACTCGGGCTCCATGGTAGTTGCACCCAAATTTCTTGCATTTTGATATGATGCTGAGTATGAGCCAGAGGAGTACGAAGTGGAGGGGCAGGGGGAGGGGCGGTGACCCCGGGCCCACTGACTTTGGGGGGCCCACCTTGGGTCCGCCACAACACAAGTTAACCCCACACATCAACTGTATCAATGTCTGCATGACACCAATATAGATGAAATATATCATTGAGAAGGAGGCGTCTCTTCCTTCTCCGCCGGTCAGTAGCCCGTAAGCCACAAGCCCCTTCAGATGTGTCACCTATGAGCTGCCCTAAGACGTCTGCATACCGCCACAGACGTCTTCACGATGACACCATTGTCCTGAGCCGTCCACGCCAGTACACAGAAGTCCAGTCCTGGCTACTGCAGTGCCAGCGGGGGAGGCTCCTCCTCAGGGGGTCGGAGGTCGGGGAGTAGAACCAACTTTGTATTTTACTCACTTTGGGCATTTTAATTAGAGGTTACGATTTTCCAAAAGTTTAGAGTTCAGCTGAAACTAAATTTTTTGGAGCTTGACAACCAATGGTTAAGCTGTGGGGTCTCCTCAGACAGCTGGAGGCCCAGGGGAGGTGTGGAGTAATTATAGTCACAGTCACCTTCTCTCGCCTCTCCTTGGCTTCCTCCAGAGATCCGATCCTTGTGCCCAGCATTTATATTATACAATATCTTAGAGGAGGACACATCTCACATCCGCTGTGGGGTCAGGAATGGTCTTCTGAAGAATCCGGAATGGTCACTGTTTTGAAGAGATCTTTGATTTCGGCTTCTTCTTTACTTACTATTGTCACTACTTGGACTTTACCCACAAACTGTGAAGTTTATCATCACAATTCCATGTCGGGCTCTTGAACCTTATTTTAGGGCCCCACTCAGGAATGATCCAGTGAAGAGGAGACCTGTAAACTGGAAATGGCTTTATTCCAACATACAAGGCTTAATGTCTGCAACACCATACAAAAGGCTTAGTGGTTACAGAAACATCAAGATATAAGGCTTAGTGGTTACAGGTACATCTAGGCACAAGGCTTAGTGGTTACAGGTACATCGAGGCACAAGGCTTAGTGTTTCCAGGTACATATAGGCACAAGGCTTAGTGGTTACAGGTACATCTAGACACAAGGCTTAATGGTTACAGAAACATCTAGACACAAGGCTTAATGGTTACAGGTACATCATGGCACAAAGCTTAGTGGTTACAGGTACATCAAGGTATAAGGCTTAGTGGTTACAGGTACATCATGGCACAAGGCTTAGTGGTTACAGGTACATCATGGCACAAGGGTTAGTGGTTACATAAACATCTAGACACAAGGCTTAATAGTTACAGGTACATCATGGCACAAGGCTTAGTGGTTACAGGTACATCATGGCACAAGGCTTAGTGGCAGGGGCGTAACTACCATAGAGGCAGCTGAGGCGGCTGCCACAGGGCCCGGGCCATTAGGGGGCCCAATGACAGCCGCTACCGCTGCGGTGCAGGGGTCACTATGGGGCATAATACTGTGTGCAGGGCTTACTAAGGGACATAATAGAGTGCGGAGGAGGAGGTCGAGGTCTTCGGCACTGTGTGGGGGGGCCCCATGTCAAAAGTTCGCCACGGGGCCTTGCCATTCCTAGTTACGCCACTGCTTAGTGGTTACAGGTACATCTAGGCACAAGGCTTAGTGGTTACAGGTACATCATGGCACAAGGCTTAGTGGTTACAGGTACATCTAGGCAGAAGGCTTAATGGTTACAGAAACATCTAGACACAAGGCTTAGTGGTTACAAGTACAACTAGGTACAAGGCTTAATAGTTACATGTACATCTAGGCACGAGGCTTAGTGGTTACAGGTACATCTAGGCATAAGGCTTAGTGGTTACAGGTACATCAAGGTATAAGTTTTAGTGGTTACAGGTACATCATGGCACAAGGCTTAGTGGTTACAGGTACATCATGGCACAAGGCTTAGTGGTTACAGGTACATCATGGCACAAGGCTTAGTGGTTACAGGTACATCATGGCACAAGGCTTAGTGGTTACAGGTACATCATGGCACAAGGCTTAGTGGTTACAGGTACATCATGGCACAAGGCTTAGTGGTTACAAGTACAACTAGGTACAAGGCTTAATAGTTACATGTACATCTAGGCACGAGGCTTAGTGGTTACAAGTACAACTAGGTACAAGGCTTAATAGTTACATGTACATCTAGGCACGAGGCTTAGTGGTTACATGTACATCTAGACTTAAAGGGATTCTACCATTAAAAAACTTTTTTTTCTAGGTAACACGTTGGAATAGCCTTTAGAAAGGCTATTCCTCTCCTACCTTTAGAAGTCCTCTCCGCCGCGCCGTTCGTTAGAAATACCGGTTTGTACTGGTATGCTAATTAGTAGAGATGAGCGAACACCAAAATGTTCGAGGTTCGAAATTCGATTCGAACAGCCGCTCACTGTTTGAGTGTGCCAACGGGTTTCGAACCCCATTATAGTCTATGGGGAACATATACTCGTTAAGGGGGAAACCCAAATCCGTGTCTGGAGGGTCACCAAGTCCACTATGACACCCCAGGAAATGATGCCAACACCCTGGAATGACACTGGGACAGCAGGGGAAGCATGTCTGGGGGCATCTAACACACCAAAGACCCTCTATTACCCCAACATCACAGCCTAACAACTACACACTTTACACACTCAATACCACCTCTCTGACAGTAGGAAAACACCTTGAAACATGTGTATTTGGCACTTGCAGTGAGGAGAGCTTGTCACCAGCAGTGAATTTGGCCCTTGTAGTAAGTTGAGGTTGGCACCAACATTTGTTTTGAAAATCAGGGTGGATTGAGCCTCTAACCAGCAGAGTTTGGGCAAATTCATGGTGGAGGGAGCCTCTAAAAACCCCAGTTTGGACCAATTCATGGTGGAGGGAGCCTCTAAAAAACCCAGTTTGGACCAATTCATGGTGGAGGGAGCCTCTAAAAACCCCAGTTTGGACCAATTCATGGTGGAGGGAGCCTCTAAAAAACCCAGTTTGGACCAATTCATGGTGGAGGGAGCCTCTAAACAGCCCAGTTTGGACCAATTCATGGTGGAGGGAGCCTCTAAACAGCCCAGTTTGGGCAAATTCATGGTGGAGGGAGCCTCTAACCAGCCCAGTTTGGGCAAATTCATGGTGGAGGGAGCCTCTAAAAACCCCCGTTTGGACCAATTCATGGTGGAGGGAGCCTCTAAACAGCCCAGTTTGGGCAAATTCATGGTGGAGGGAGCCTCTAAAAACCCCAGTTTGGACCAATTCATGGTGGAGGGAGCCTCTAACCAGCCCAGTTTGGATCAATTCATGGTGGAGGGAGCCTCTAAAAACCCCAGTTTGGACCAATTCATGGTGGAGGGAGCCTCTAACCAGCCCAGTTTGGATCAATTCATGGTGGAGGGAGCCTCTAAAAACCCCAGTTTGGACCAATTCATGGTGGAGGGAGCCTCTAAAAACCCCAGTTTGGACCAATTCATGGTGGAGGGAGCCTCTAAAAACCCCAGTTTGGACCAATTCATGCTGGAGGGAGCCTCTAAACAGCCCAGTTTGGGCAAATTCATGGTGGAGGGAGCCTCTAAACAGCCCAGTTTGGACCAATTCATGGTGGAGGGAGCCTCTAAAAACCCCAATTTGGACCAATTCATGGTGGAGGGAGCCTCTAAAAACCCCAGTTTGGACCAATTCATGGTGGAGGGAGCCTCTAAAAACCCCAATTTGGACCAATTCATGGTGGAGGGAGCCTCTAAACAGCCCAGTTTGGGCAAATTCATGGTGGAGGGAGCCTCTAAAAACCCCAGTTTGGACCAATTCATGGTGGAGGGAGCCTCTAAAAACCCCAGTTTGGACCAATTCATGGTGGAGGGAGCCTCTAAACAGCCCAGTTTGGGCAAATTCATGGTGGAGGGAGCCTCTAAAAACCCCAGTTTGGACCAATTCATGGTGGAGGGAGCCTCTAAAAACCCCAGTTTGGACCAATTCATGGTGGAGGGAGCCTCTAAAAAACCCAGTTTGGACCACTTCATGGTGGAGGGAGCCTCTAAACAGCCCAGTTTGGGCAAATTCATGGTGGAGGGAGCCTCTAAAAACCCCAGTTTGGACCAATTCATGGTGGAGGGAGCCTCTAAAAACCCCAGTTTGGACCAATTCATGGTGGAGGGAGCCTCTAAAAACCCCAGTTTGGACCAATTCATGGTGGAGGGAGCCTCTAAAAAACCCAGTTTGGACCAATTCATGGTGGAGGGAGCCTCTAACCAGCCCAGTTTGGACCAATTCATGGTGGAGGGAGCCTCTAAAAACCCCAGTTTGGACCAATTCATGGTGGAGGGAGCCTCTAAACAGCCCAGTTTGGACCAATTCATGGTGGAGGGAGCCTCTAAAAACCCCAATTTGGACCAATTCATGGTGGAGGGAGCCTCTAACCAGCCCAGTTTGGACCAATTCATGGTGGAGGGAGCCTCTAACCAGCCCAGTTTGGGCAAATTCATGGTGGAGGGAGCCTCTAAAAACCCCAATTTGGACCAATTCATGGTGGAGGGAGCCTCTAAACAGCCCAGTTTGGGCAAATTCATGGTGGAGGGAGCCTCTAAAAACCCCAGTTTGGACCAATTCATGGTGGAGGGAGCCTCTAAAAACCCCAGTTTGGACCAATTCATGGTGGAGGGAGCCTCTAAACAGCCCAGTTTGGACCAATTCATGGTGGAGGGAGCCTCTAAAAAACCCAGTTTGGACCAATTCATGGTGGAGGGAGCCTCTAAACAGCCCAGTTTGGGCAAATTCATGGTGGAGGGAGCCTCTAAAAACCCCAGTTTGGACCAATTCATGGTGGAGGGAGCCTCTAAAAACCCCAGTTTGGACCAATTCATGGTGGAGGGAGCCTCTAAAAACCCCAGTTTGGACCAATTCATGGTGGAGGGAGCCTCTAAAAACCCCAGTTTGGACCAATTCATGGTGGAGGGAGCCTCTAACCAGCCCAGTTTGGACCAATTCATGGTGGAGGGAGCCTCTAAAAACCCCAGTTTGGACCAATTCATGGTGGAGGGAGCCTCTAACCAGCCCAGTTTGGACCAATTCATGGTGGAGGGAGCCTCTAAAAACCCCAATTTGGACCAATTCATGGTGGAGGGAGCCTCTAACCAGCCCAGTTTGGACCAATTCATGGTGGAGGGAGCCTCTAACCAGCCCAGTTTGGGCAAATTCATGGTGGAGGGAGCCTCTAAAAACCCCAATTTGGACCAATTCATGGCGGAGGGAGCCTCTAAACAGCCCAGTTTGGGCAAATTCATGGTGGAGGGAGCCTCTAAAAACCCCAGTTTGGACCAATTCATGGTGGAGGGAGCCTCTAAAAACCCCAGTTTGGACCAATTCATGGTGGAGGGAGCCTCTAAAAACCCCAGTTTGGACCAATTCATGGTGGAGGGAGCCTCTAAAAAACCCAGTTTGGACCAATTCATGGTGGAGGGAGCCTCTAAACAGCCCAGTTTGGGCAAATTCATGGTGGAGGGAGCCTCTAAAAACCCCAGTTTGGACCAATTCATGGTGGAGGGAGCCTCTAAAAACCCCAGTTTGGACCAATTCATGGTGGAGGGAGCCTCTAAAAACCCCAGTTTGGACCAATTCATGGTGGAGGGAGCCTCTAAAAAACCCAGTTTGGACCAATTCATGGTGGAGGGAGCCTCTAACCAGCCCAGTTTGGACCAATTCATGGTGGAGGGAGCCTCTAAAAACCCCAGTTTGGACCAATTCATGGTGGAGGGAGCCTCTAAAAACCCCAGTTTGGACCAATTCATGGTGGAGGGAGCCTCTAAAAACCCCAGTTTGGACCAATTCATGGTGGAGGGAGCCTCTAAAAACCCCAGTTTGGACCAATTCATGCTGGAGGGAGCCTCTAAACAGCCCAGTTTGGGCAAATTCATGGTGGAGGGAGCCTCTAAAAACCCCAGTTTGGACCAATTCATGGTGGAGGGAGCCTCTAAAAACCCCAATTTGGACCAATTCATGGTGGAGGGAGCCTCTAAACAGCCCAGTTTGGGCAAATTCATGGTGGAGGGAGCCTCTAAAAACCCCAGTTTGGACCAATTCATGGTGGAGGGAGCCTCTAAAAACCCCAGTTTGGACCAATTCATGGTGGAGGGAGCCTCTAAAAAACCCAGTTTGGACCAATTCATGGTGGAGGGAGCCTCTAAACAGCCCAGTTTGGGCAAATTCATGGTGGAGGGAGCCTCTAAAAACCCCAGTTTGGACCAATTCATGGTGGAGGGAGCCTCTAAAAACCCCAGTTTGGACCAATTCATGGTGGAGGGAGCCTCTAAAAACCCCAGTTTGGACCAATTCATGGTGGAGGGAGCCTCTAAAAAACCCAGTTTGGACCAATTCATGGTGGAGGGAGCCTCTAACCAGCCCAGTTTGGACCAATTCATGGTGGAGGGAGCCTCTAAAAACCCCAGTTTGGACCAATTCATGGTGGAGGGAGCCTCTAAACAGCCCAGTTTGGACCAATTCATGGTGGAGGGAGCCTCTAAAAACCCCAATTTGGACCAATTCATGGTGGAGGGAGCCTCTAACCAGCCCAGTTTGGACCAATTTATGGTGGAGGGAGCCTCTAACCAGCCCAGTTTGGGCAAATTCATGGTGGAGGGAGCCTCTAAAAACCCCAATTTGGACCAATTCATGGTGGAGGGAGCCTCTAAAAACCCCAGTTTGGACCAATTCATGGTGGAGGGAGCCTCTAACCAGCCCAGTTTGGGCAAATTCATGGTGGAGGGAGCCTCTAACCAGCAGAGTTGTGGGAAAGCAGGGTGGAGGGAGCCTCTAACCAGCAGAGTTGGGGGAAATCATGTTGGAGGGAGCCTAGTATTAGCAGAATTGTGCAACGCTTATGGTGGATGAGTATGAGGATGCGGAGGAATTGGAGAGGTTGAGTACAGACATGGAGTTTCATGTTGGGGTGCTTTACACAGGTGGGCCCAAAAATGAAGGCTCTATCCAGTGGTGGTTCATTTTTATCAAAGTGAGCCGGTCGGCACTCTCAGCTGACAGACGGGTGCGCTTGTCAGTGATGATGCCACCGGCTGCACTGAACACCCTCTCAGATAGGACGCTGGCGGCAGGACAGGACAGCACCTCCAAGGCATATAGGGCAAGTTCAAGCCACAGGTCCAACTTCGACACCCAATACGTGTAGGGCGCAGAGGGGTCGGAGAGGACAGGGCTGTGGTCGGAAAGGTATTCCCGCAACATGCGCCTATACTTCTCACGCCTGGTGACACTAGGACCCTCCGTGGCGGCACTTTGGCGAGGGGGTGCCATCAAGGTGTCCCAGACCTTAGACAGTGTGCCCCTCGTTTGTGTGGACCGGTGAGAACTTGGTCGCCTACTGGAGGAACTGTCCTCCCTGCCGCCAACGTCACATGCTGGAAACATCTCCATCATATTCTGCACCAATTGGGGGTGGGGCCTGACCGCGCAGCATGGTAGACGCGAGTCACTAGAGCTCCGTGATACCGGGGACTTTGAGCGGTCGTCTTGCCTTACCTGGAGGTGAACATGGGCAAATCTGGCAGGGATAAGCAGGGGGAAGCTCCGAGCACCCCTAGGATGCCCAAACATCAGGTGGACTTGCAGCGTTTTATTAGAAAGAAGGCCGGGACTTCTCCTCATACTCTCCCTAAGATGGCGCCGGAGTCTAAGCCGGAAGTGGACTCAGAGGACGACTCTGAAGTTGGAAGCATAACGGGAGGTGAGCTTTCTGATGCAAATACCACGCAACTCACACGGAAATTTTTTCTTAAAACTTTGGAAAAAGCAATTACTAATGCGATGTCACCAGTTTTAGCTGAACTGGCGGATATTTCCTCTGAGATTAAAGCTACTTCTCATAGAGTTCAGGCTCTTGAGGAGTCTTACTCGTCCATTAGAGAGCATGCTGGGGCGGTGTCAGACCATCTCCAACAACAGGAAGAGCTACTTGATCGCTCCTTGCTACTAATAGAAGATCAGGAGAATAGAAACCGCAGGCGCAATCTCCGTTTGAAAGGGGTCCCTGAATCTTACTCCCCAGAGGACTTGCCCAAAATGGCGAACAGCATTTTCACAGATCTGTTGGGCCAGGAACGTGCGGCTCAGGTGACCATAGAACGCATACATAGATCGCTTCGGCCTAAGCCCAGACAAGGGGACCCTCCCCGTGACATAATATGCGGTCTCCTCTCCTTCAGAGACACACACGCCATCCTTACTGCGGCTAAAGCTAAAGACCAAATTTTGCTTGAGGGTGTTGAAATTTTTCTGTACCAAGACATTGCCCCCTCCAGATTGGCAAAGAGGAGATTGCTCAAGCCTTTACTAGATGAACTGAGAGCAAGGAATATACAGTATGCATGGTTATACCCTTTTGGACTGGCTATTTTATGTGGCGGACGACGTATTGTTGTCCATACTCCACGGGACTTACCAGCTGTATGGTCATATTTGGATATATCACCCCTGGAAATCCCCTCTTGGCTACCCTCTCAGAATTTGGATCCGATACCACTACTGCCACCTCTCTCGCATGGGCCTGGTGCTAATAAATTCAAGTCACCCAAATCTCGGAAGAGCCTTCTCAGGGACTAAAGAATTTACCTGAATATGCCCTGGACTTCCCTGGTTGTTATCTGTTCATGGATCTACCGGTAACTTTACATTGTGCTCACTGCCTATCTCTTGAGCAAGAGTCTAGCCTTATCTAGTTGTGTATATTTTAGTTGGACGCTGGGACATTTCCTTTTATACCATAATCACCTCGTGTTGGCTTTGGACTCATCCTTTATCGCACCATGATGTTTAGTGTGACCGGTACAACAATACTCTGACAGTGCTCTTTAGATTTCCCGAACTTCGTTCAGTTGTTAACTGTCTATGTTCCTCCTACAGGTATTTTACTTGCTAATTTTTTTTCTTTATAGGACGACCCTTAGGGTCCCATTCCGATCAGGAAAAACCCCGTTCCATCAGTTTACTAGTTCAGTATTTGGTTACTTCTTGACTAGTTCTAGTTGTGTAGGTACTGCATACTCTTATATTCTTCTACTACCTGATAGTTACGAGATACCCTCTAGGGTTCTTTGTGTAGAAGGCATCCACACCCTATTTGATACGTGTCTTGTTTGTACTCTTTATAGATATCCTCTTACATCTAGCCTACCCCACCATTATGGCTTCTGTACCCCCCCCCCCTCTCTTACGATCTCATCCTTTAATGTAAAGGGGTTAAACTCTCCAAATAAGCGCCATTGGGTAATGTCCCTTTCAAAAAAGTTTAATGCGGATATTTTGTTACTCCAAGAAACCCATTTTAGAACAGACAGGATTCCTAAGCCTTATAAAACTATATATGATCGATGGTACTACTCAACTCACCCGACGTCCTCTTCCAAAGGCGTTGCCATCGCCATTAAAAGGACGCTCCCGTTTGTTATCACTCAACAGTATGCTGATGTAGAAGGGAGAGCCATTTTTGTTAAAGGTCGCATTTCTAACCGACCACTAACTATAGCCTCACTCTATGCCCCTAACCATGGTCAGCTCTCTTGGTTAATACAGATCCTGAAATCTCTGGCTCAGTTTGCAGAGGGCGAAATTTTGATCGGCGGGGATCTTAATGTCTTGTTAGATCCCCTCTTAGACTCCTCCTCACAAAAATCTGCGCTTTCCCAGAAGGCTATTAGAAGACTACACCTTGCTTTGCAGGAATTGAATCTAATAGACTCCTGGAGACTGGTAAATCCAACTGTGAAAGATTATACTTTTTTTTCAATGCCACATAATTCACACCAATGCTTGGATTATATTTTATGCTCCAAGTCGTTGGCTAATAATATTACCAAGTCCCAAATTGGTGTTATTAGTGTTTCGGACCATGCGCCAGTCTCTACCACCTTTGCACTCCCAGACCTGACCCCTAGAGAGTGGACCTGGCGCCTTAATGAACAATTACTTGATAGTCTTGAGTTTAGAGAGCATATAGGTAAGGAATTGTCTGCTTATTTCCTGTTGAATGTGTCGCCGGAAGTTTCTCCGGCATTAGTTTGGGAGGCTCACAAGCCTGTTATACGAGGCCTCTTTATTTCAAAAGCTTCAGCCCTGAAGAAGGAGAAACAAAAAATGATTGACTCCCTGATGGCTCAGATTGCCACCCTTGAGCGACTGCAGAAACGTAATGCCCTTTTATCTGCCCACTCGGATCTGTTGCTACTTAGAGAAAAGTTGAAAAATTTGTTGAATGCTTCCTCAGCTAAGGCTTTCTTACACTCTAGAGCCCGTATTTACGCTCATGGAAATAAGGGGGGTAAAATTATGACCGCAATGCTGAGAAAGGAGAGAGCAAGAGCACATATAGCAGCAATTAAGAAAACAGATGGCTCCCTGACTTATGACACTTCTGAAATTGCAAAAGAGTTTAGAGATTATTACTCCTCTCTCTATAACCTAAAGCAACAGGATACTAACCCTCATGGTCCAGTTAGGACTACGGAGGATACGTTACGAATTCGAGAGTTCCTTCACTCTCTTAAACTGCCTTCTGTTACAGAAGAGATGAGTGACTCTTTGCTTCGACCAATCACAGAATCTGAAATACAAGAGGTTTTATCTAGTTTTCCTAGTGGTAAGAGCCCTGGCCCTGACGGGCTGCCCTCCCTTTACTACAAAACTTTTCAGTCTCAGCTAGTTCCTTATCTTACTTCTTTTTGTGATTCTTTGTTGAAAGGCTCATCTATGGTGCGGCAGTCGCAGGAGGCACATATTACTTTGATTCACAAAGAGGGCAAAGACCCGACGCAATGCTGCAATTATAGACCTATATCATTGCTGAATTGTGATTTGAAAGTCTGGGCTAAGGTTCTCGCTATGAGACTGAGAGATATAGTTCCCTCTTTAGTACATGAGGAGCAGGTCGGTTTTGTGAAAGGCAGAGAGGGTAAAGAAAACACGCATAAATTGCTACATGTTATTGCATTGGCAAAAAAATTGAATAGCCCATTACTTCTATTTAGTGTAGACGCCGAGAAGGCATTCGACCGTGTAAGTTGGAACTACATGTCGGAAACTTTACTAGCTTTTGGTATTCCACCTCCTTTTGTTAAAGCTGTTCTCTCTCTCTATGCCCAACCTCATGCTCGGATTAAGATTAATGGTTCCTTTTCAGGCTGTTTTGATATATCCAACGGGACCAGACAGGGGTGCCCTCTCTCTCCTACCCTATTTGTCCTCTCCCTGGAGACTTTCCTCCAGGCAGTGAGACAAAATCCAAATATTTCAGGTTTCCAATTTGCGGATAAATCAATACACGTGATGGCTTATGCAGACGACGTGTTGTTCCTGCTGTCTGACCCCGTAACGTCTCTGCCGGAACTTCAATCTCTTATAGTTACTTATGGCTCCCTTTCCAATTATAAAATTAATGACACGAAATCGGAAATTCTCAATGTGTCTATACCACCTTCCCAGATTAAAGTTTTACAACGCTCAACACCCTACCAGTGGAAAACTAAGTCCTTGAAATATCTTGGTGTACATTTGCCCTCTGATATTGAGGATGTTTTCTCGCTAAACTATGTTCCCTTGCTCTCTGAACTTAAGTCACTGCTGAAGGATTATAATCTTCCATATTTGTCCTGGTTAGGCAGGAAAAATCTCTTGCAAGTTTATATTGTCCCAAAAATGTTATATGTATTGCAGATGTTACCCATTTTTGTACCTCGATCTTATTTTCACCAAACTCGACGGCTTTTCTCGGCCTTTCTCTGGAACCACAGACCTCCTAGGTTACCATATAGACTTCTTGTTAAACGAAGACAAAACGGTGGAATTGCTCTACCAGACCTACAAGCCTGTTATGAGGCTATTCAGCTCTCCCGCTGGATGTACTATGCTCTCCCTCATAAGATTTCTTTAGTCACGGTCTTGGCACAAAACCTCTTTGATGACTTTTATTTCAAACCTCTTTGGTTCCCCACACCTTCTTCCTGTCGTGGAGACCTAAATTTATTATTAAAGGGCCCGTGCGAGGTTTGGCTTAAACATAAAGAACGTTTGGCTCCAACACCCTCCCCAATTTTGCCTGCAGACCTCATTCCGTTCCTTCCGCTGTTAACCCATAACGCGCCGTTACTCAGTGGTTCCATCTGGAATGTTTTGAAAGAATTTAGACTTAAGGATTTAATTGAGGATGGCTTACCTATTTCTCAAACACAGCTTCATGCATTAGCTCCTTCTGTCAAGCCTCACTTCCTCCATTACGCGCAATTTTATAGTGTTATTAAGAAATTGCTATCAATTGCCAACCCATGTCGTAAGCTTACAGCTTTTGAGAAGGGTCTACTTGCAAAATTACCGTCCCAACGAAAGGTCTCATGCTGTAAACGAATGCTTGAGGATTATGCTGACATTGACAAACCCCCTTATGTCTCTGCTTGGGAGAAAGAATTGGCCTTGACCTTTTCTGAGGAAGATGTAGATTTTATTTTGAAACGTAGTTTTGGACAATCTAGGTGTGTGCGCTTACAGGAACTCCACTATAAAGTTTTAACTAGGTGGTATCGCACGCCGGATTGGCTCTTTAGACATGGCCTTAAAGATTCTAATAAGTGTTGGCGCTGTGATTCTGAAGTAGGTACGATGTTACACATCTGGTGGTCGTGTGATCTAATTGAACCATTTTGGAGAGAGATATCAGACTTTATTAACAGACTTTTCAAAACATCACAGGTGCTTTTCCCGGATCAAGTCTTTCTCACGGGCCCTGCAGGTTCTTTGAGCCCACATAAACGAGAGCTGTGGTTCCACTTGATTGGCGCAGCAAAGTCGCTGATTCCCTTACACTGGTTAAGTTCTTCCCCACCAACCTTTCAGGCATGGCTGGAGAAATCTCACCAAATTGCTCGTTTCGAGGAGTTAGTGAGTTGGAAAGATAGATCTCACGATCGCTATGTCAAGGTTTGGAAGAAGTGGTGGAACCTGGTATCGTGATTCCTTCTGGGATTTCTTCCTTTTGGGAATCAGGTCCTCTTTTCTTGCTTCTTCACTCCTTTCTTTGTCCCCCCCCCCCCCCCCGCTTGCCTTCTTATGCTCGCATTTGAAGTTTTTCAGGTAGTTACTTCATACTTATACAGAATGACCTACACAACTGTATGTTCTTTTGACATGATGTGTTTTATTATTCTCAACTTATTTGTTGGATTCCGTTTACTTGTTTTATTTGAATTTTCAAAGAAATCATTGGTGTTTGTATCTTTGACTGATTGCACCTAATGTCACTGTACTTTCTTGTGTATAAATATAAATAAAGAATAAATAAAAAAATATTCTGCACCAATTGCCTGTGGCAAGCATTGATGCGATTGGCCCTCCCCTCTACCGGAATAAAAGACGAGATGTTGTTTTTATACCGGGGGTCAAGGATAGCAAAGATCCAGTACTGGTTGTCCTCCATGATTTTGACAATACGCTTGTCGGTTGTAAAGCACCCCAACATGAACTCAGCCATGTCTGCCACAGTGTTAGTTGGCATGACTCCTCTGGCCCCACCGGAAAGTTCAATCTCCATTTCCTCCTCATCCTCCATGTCTACCCATCCGCGCTGCAACAATGGGACGATTCGAAGTTGCCCGGAAGCCTCCTGTATCACCATCACATCATCGGACAACTCTTCTTCCTCCTCCTCCTCCTCCTCCTCCTCCATTAAACGCAGTGAAGCGGACAGATGTGTGGACCTACTCTCCAGCTGTGACGGATCGGATGCTATCCCTAACTCCTCTGTGTGATCTGAGTTATCCCTGATGTCAATCAGGGATTCTCTCAGAACACACAAGAGCGGGATTGTAAGGCTCACCATCGCATCCTCAGAGCTCACCCTCCTTGTGGACTCCTCAAAGACCCGTAGGATGTCACAAAGGTCTCTCATCCATGGCCACTCATGGATGTGAAACTGAGGCAGCTGACTTTGTGGCACCCTAGGGTTTTGTAGCTGGTATTCCATCAAAGGTCTCTGCTGCTCAACCACTCTATTCAACATCTGAAACGTTGAGTTCCAGCGTGTGGGGACGTCGCACAAAAGCCGGTGTTGTGGCACATGCAGGCGTTGCTGGAGAGATTTTAAGCTAGCAGCGGCTACTGTCGACTTGCGAAAGTGGGCGCACATGCGCCGCACTTTCACCAGTAGCTCTGGAACATTGGGGTAGCTCTTTAGGAAACGTTGCACCACTAGGTTGAAGACGTGGGCCAGGCATGGAACATGTTGGAGTCCGGCAAGCTCCAGAGCTGCTACCAGGTTCCGGCCGTTATCACAAACGACCATGCCTGGGCCCAGGTGCAGCGGCTCAAACCATATTGCCGTCTCATCGAGGAGGGCATCCCTCACCTCGGAGGCAGTGTGCTGTCTGTCCCCCAAGCTGATCAGCTTCAGCACAGCCTGCTGACGTCTACCAACGCCAGTGCTGCAACGTTTCCAACTCGTAGCTGGGGTCAATCTAACAGCGGAGGAGGAGGCGGTGGCGGAGGAGGAGGAGGCAGTAGAGGAGGAGGGGGGTGTTCTTCTCGTGTCCCTGCCAGGAATGTTAGGCGGGGAGACGAGGTACACCGGGCCAGTTTGGGAAGCAGTCCCAGCCTCAACTACATTCACCCAGTGTGCCGTCAGTGAAATGTAGCGTCCCTGTCCGCATGCACTTGTCCACGCGTCGGTGGTCAAGTGGACCTTTGTGCAAAGCGCGGAACTAAGGGCCCGCCTGATGTTGAGTGACACGTGCTGGTGCAAGGCGGGGACGGCACACCGGGAGAAGTAGTGACGGCTAGGGACGGCATAGCGAGGTGCCGCAGTTGCCATCAGGTCCAGGAAGGCGGGAGTTTCAACAAGCCGGAACGCCAACATCTCCTGGGCCAGCAGTTTAGCGATGTTGGCGTTCAAGGCTTGCGCGTGTGGGTGGTTAGCAGTGTATTTCTGCCGCCGCTCCAATGTCTGAGAGATGGTGGGTTGTTGTAAAGAAGCGCCTGATGGTGCCTTTGATGGTGCAGGAGAAGGAGATAAGACACGAACAGGGGAGGATGAGGGAGAAGTCAACAAAGTGGCGGAGGCAGATGAAGTGGTGTCCTGGCTCGTCCTCTGGAGTGCATCGCCAGCACAGTCAGCAGTGGCAGTGGCAGAGGCAGAGGCAGTGGCAGAGGCAGTGGCGTGAACGGCAGGCGGCCTTTGTCCTGCCGTTGCTGCCTGCCACTGATTCCAGTGCTTGGATTCCAAATGACGGCGCATTGAAGTGGTGGACAGGTTGCTCTTCTCAGAGCCCCTAATCAATTTCGAGAGGCAAATTGTGCAGACAACACTATATCTGTCCTCGGCGCATTCCTTGAAAAAACTCCACACCTTCGAGAAACGTGCCCTCGAGGTGGGAGTTTTTCGGGGCTGGGTACGAACTGGAACATCTTGGGAGATTCCGGGTGTGGCCTGGCTTCGCCTAAGCTGCTGACCTCTGCCTCTGCCTCTAGCTACCCTTTTTGGTGCTGCACTTGCCTCAACATCCACACTACTTTCCCCGCTTGACATCCCCCCTGTCCAGGTCGGGTCAGTGTCCTCATCATCCACCACTTCCTCTTCCAACTCCTGTCTCATCTCCTCCTCCCGCACAATGCGCCGGTCAACTGGATGCCCTGACGGCAACTGCGTCACATCATCGTCGATGAGGGTGGGTTGCTGGTCATCCACCACCAAATCGAACGGAGATGGAGGAGACTCTAGTGTTTGAGCATCTGGACACAGATGCTCCTCTGTTAGGTTCGTGGAATCGTGACGTGGAGAGGCAGGTTGAGGGACAATGAAAGGAGCGGAGAACAGCTCTGGGGAGCAGGGACAGTTGGGGTTATTGTTCTGTGAAGCTTGGGAATTTTGGGAGGAAGGAGGACAAGACTGTTGGGTAATAGGAGGAGAGGAGGCAGAGTCTGACTGGCTGCTGGACAATGTGCTGTAAGCGTTCTCTGACAGCCATTGCAAGACCTGTTCCTGGTTCTCGGGCCTACTAAGGTTTGTACCCTGCAGTTTAGTTAATGTGGCAAGCAACCCTGGCACTGTGGAGTGGCGCAATGCTTGCTGCCCCACAGGAGTAGGCACGGGATGCCCTGTGGCTTCACTGCTACCTTGCTCCCCAGAACCATTCCCCCGACCTCGCCCACGGCCTCGTCCACGTCCCTTTCCGGGAGCCTTGCGCATTTTGAATTCCCAGTTAGAAATTGGCACTATATACCAGTAGCAAAAATTGTGGGTGCACGTAACCCCAATATATTCTTTGAATTCCCAGTCAGACAATGGCACTATATGGCAGTAGCAAGAAATGAGGGTATTTATAACCCCAATATATTCTTTGAATTCCCAGTCAGAAACTGGCACTGTATACCAGTAGTAAAAATTGTGGGTGCATGTAACCCCAATATATTCTTTGAATTACCAGTCAGACAATGGCACTATATGGCAGTAGCAAAAATTGTGGGTGTATATAGCCCCAATTCTATTGCTAGGGGACTTGCAGGGTATTTCTGGGGTGAAGGTGGGGGGGCACACCGTTGGAACGGGTATCGGGGGTATATATCGGGTATACGGGAATACACTGACAGTGTACTCCATTCAGGATCCTGGGAAAGCTGGGTTGCGGCGATTGAGCCCGTCAGTGCCACGTTACACTGACAAGCTTCTCCCTGGAATTTAGCTCTTATAAGAGCTGTTGGTTGTCTTCTCCTTCCTATCCTAGCCTGTCCCTGCCTACCCAGAATCTAAGCCCTAGCTAGCTGGACGGAAACCTCCGTCCCCGGTGAATTGCAAGCTCAGAATGACGCGAACCTGGGCGGCGCTGTTCTTTTAAATTAGAGGTCACATGTTTTCGGCAGCCAATGGGTTTTTCCTACTTTTTTCAACGTCACCGGTGTCGTAGTTCCTGTCCCACCTACCCTGCGCTGTTATTGGAGCAAAAAAGGCGCCAGGGAAGGTGGGAGGGGAATCGAGTAATGGCGCACTTTACCACGCGGTGTTCGATTCGATTCGAACATGCCGAACAGCCTAATATCCGATCGAACATGAGTTCGATAGAACACTGTTCGCTCATCTCTAATTGAAATCCCTGTCAGCTTGCGATTTTCGCAAGCTAACTTTTTCCTATAGGAATGCATTGGACAGCGCTGATTGGCCAGTTTACAGAATTCGGCCAATCAGCGCTGGCTCTGCTGGAGGAGGCGGAGTCTAAGATTGCTCCACACCAGTCTCCATTCAGGTCCGACCTTAGACTCCGCCTCCTCCAGCAGAGCCAGCGCTGATTGGCCGAATTCCGTACTCTGGCCAATCAGCGCTGGCCAATTCATTCCTATGGGAAAAAGTTTATCTCAGAAAAAACACAATTACACACCCGATAGAGCCCCAAAAAGTTATTTTTAATAATATTCCCCCCTAAATAAAGGTTATCCCTAGCTATCCCTGCCTGTACAGCTATCCCTGTCTCATAGTCACAAAGTTCACATTCTCATATGACCCGGATTTGAAATCCACTATTCGTCTAAAATGGAGGTCACCTGATTTCGGCAGCCAATGACTTTTTCCAATTTTTTTCAATGCCCCCGGTGTCGTAGTTCCTGCCCCACCTCCCCTGCACTGTTATTGGTGCAAAAAAGGCGCCAGGGAAGGTGGGAGGGGAATCAAATTTTTTTGGAGTTTGCCACGTGATGTTCAATTCGATTCGAACATGGCGAACACCCTGATATCCGATCGAACATGAGTTCGATAGAACACTGTTCGCTCATCTCTACTAATTAGTTCTCTAGCAGCGATAGGGTCCTCCCCCAGCGCAGGAAATGTGATGGGGGCGTCCCCACTGCTCCTCAATAAACGACTCCAGCGCCGCCTCTATCTTCTTCTGCATCCTCCCCTTCCTTCTTCGGCTTGACGTCAGACGCCTGCGCAGTCTGCTCTGTTCGGCGAAGACTTCGCCGAACATACTGTGCATGCCTGAAATTGCGGTGCCTGCACTGTGGCTGCGGGCATATACAGTACGTTCGGCAAAGTCTTCGCCGAACAGAGCAGACTGCGCAGGCGTCTGACGTCAAGCCGAAGAAGGAAGGGGATGTCTTAGTGGTTACAGATACATCTAGGCACGAGGCTTAGTGGTTACAGGTCCAAGACTTGGGGGTTACAATGTCTTTTCTTGAACAAAGCTTTGAATTCACAGGCGTCACATGGGCCAGGCTGGCATTATGACACATGATGATGGCGTAACCCATATCTGTGATGTCATTGAAGAGAGGTAAAAACAGTAAGGAGCGGCACTGGAGACCAGAAGAGGTAAGTACCTACCACTGTAGTTTGTTTGTCACCTCCACTGTGCCTCCAATCATTATATTTCAGGGTCTGAAAAGAACTAAGGGTATACAATAGTTTGTGGGTGGTCAACTATGGGAATTTATACTGTGTGCAGGGGCCACTATGGGAATTTATACTGTGTGCAGGGGCAACAATGGGACATAATACTGTGTGTAGAGGCCACTATGGGACATAATACTGTGTGCAGGGGTCACTATGGGACATAATACTGTGTGCAGGGGCCACTATGGGACATAATACTGTGTGCAGGGGCCACTATGGGACATAATACTGTGTGCAGGGGCCACTATGGGACATAATACTGTGTGCAGGGGCCACTATGGGACATAATACTGTGTGCAGGGGCCACTATGGGACATAATACTGTCTGCAGGGGCCACTATGGGACATAATACTGTGTGCAGGGGCCACTATGGGACATAATACTGTGTGCAGGGGCCACTATGGGACATAATACTGTGTGCAGGGGCCACTATGGGACATAATACTGTGTGCAGGGGCCACTATGGGACATAATACTGTGTGCAGGGGCCACTATGGGGGATAATACTGTGTGCAGGGGCCACAATGGGGGATAATACTGTGTGCAGGGGCCACTATGGGGGATAATACTGTGTGCAGGGGCCACTATGGGACATAATACTGTGTGCAGGGGCCACTATGGGACATAATACTGTGTGCAGGGGCCACTATGGGACATAATACTGTGTGCAGGGGCCACTATGGGGGATAATACTGTGTGCAGGGGCCACTATGGGACATAATACTGTGTGCAGTAGCCACTATGGATGATAATACTGTGTGCAGGGGTCACTATGGGACATAATACTGTGTGCAGGGGCCACTATGGGACATAATACTGTGTGCAGGAGCCACTATGGGACATAATACTGTGTGCAGGGGCCACTATGGGGGATAATACTGTGTGCAGGGGCCACTATGGGGGATAATACTGTGTGCAGGGGCCACTATGGGGGATAATACTGTGTGCAGGGGCCACTATGGGACATAATACTGTGTGCAGGGGCCACTATGGGACATAATACTGTGTGCAGGGGCCACTATGGGACATAATACTGTGTGCAGGGTCGACTATGGGACATAATACTGTGTGCAGGGGCCACTATGGGAGATAATACTGAGTGCAGGGGCCGCTATGGGACATATTACTGTGTACAGGGGCCACTATGGGACATAATACTGTGTGCAGGGGCCACTATGGGGGATAATACTGTGTGCAGGGGCCACTATGGGACATAATACTGTGTGCAGGGGCCACTATGGGACATAATACTGTGTGCAGGGGCCACTATGGGGGATAATACTGTGTGCAGGGGCCACTATGGGGGATAATACTGTGTGCAGGGGCCACTATGGGACATAATACTGTGTGCAGGGGCCACTATGGGACATAATACTGTGTGCAGGGGCCACTATGGGACATAATACTGTGTGCAGGGGCCACTATGGGACATAATACTGTGTGCAGGGGCCACTATGGGGGAAAATACTGTGTGCAGGGGCCACTATGGGACATAATACTGTGTGCAGGGTCCACTATGGGACATAATACTGTGTGCAGGGGCCACTATGGGAGATAATACTATGTGGAGGGGCCACTATGGGACATATTACTGTGTACAGGGGCCACTATGGGACATATTACTGTGTACAGGGGCCACTATGGGACATAATACTGTGTGCAGGGTCCACTATGGGACATAATACTGTGTGCAGGGGCCACTATGGGAGAAAATACTGTGTGGAGGGGCCACTATGGGACATATTACTGTGTACAGGGGCCGCTATGGGACATATTACTGTGTACAGGGGCCACTATGGGACATAATACTGTGTGCAGGGGCCACTATGGGGTATAATACTGTGTGGAGGGGCCACTATGGGACATAATACTGTGTGCAGGGGTCACTATGGGACATAATACTGTGTGCAGGGGCCACTATGGGACATAATACTGTGTGCAGGGGCCACTATGGGGGATAATACTGTGTGCAGGGGCCACTATGGGATATAATACTGTGTGCAGGGGCCACTATGGGACATAATACTGTGTGCAGGGGCCACTATGGGACATAATACTGTGTGCAGGGGCCACTATGGGACATAATACTGTGTGCAGGGGCCACTATGGGACATAATACTGTGTGCAGGGGTCACTATGGGACATAATACTGTGTGCAGGGGTCACTATGGGACATAATACTGTGTGCAGGGGCCACTATGGGACATAATACTGTATGCAGGGGCCACTATGGGACATAATACTGTGTGCAGGGGCCACTATGGGACATAATACTGTGTGCAGGGGCCACTATGGGACATAATACTGTGTGCAGGGGCCACTATGGGAATTTATACTGTGTGCAGGGGCCACTATGGGGTATAATACTGTGTGGAGGGGCCACTATGGGATATAATACTGTGTACTGGGGCCACTATGGGGCATAATACTGTGTGCAGGGGTCAATATGGGACATAATACTGTGTGCAGGGACCACTATGGGACATAATACTGTGTGCAGGGGCCACTATGGGACATAATACTGTGTGCAGGGGCCACTATGGGACATAATACTGTGTGCAGGGGCCACTATGGGAATTTATACTGTGTGCAGGGGCCACTATGGGACATAATACTGTGTGGAGGGGCCACTATGGGATATAATACTGTGTGCAGGGGCCACTATGGGACATAATACTGTGTGCAGGGGTCACTATGGGGGATAATACTGTGTGCGGGGGCCACTATGGGGCATAATACTGTGTGCAGGGGTCAATATGGGACATAATACTGTGTGCAGGGGCCACTATGGGATATAATACTGTGTGCAGGGGCCACTATGGGGGATAATACTGTGTGCAGGGGCCACTATGGGGGATAATACTGTGTGCAGGGGCCACTATGGGACATAATACTGTGTGCAGGGGCCACTATGGGACATAATACTGTGTGCAGGGGCCACTATGGGACATAATACTGTGTGCAGGGGCCACTATGGGACATAATACTGTGTGCAGGGGCCACTATGGGGGAAAATACTGTGTGCAGGGTCCACTATGGGACATAATACTGTGTGCAGGGGCCACTATGGGGTATAATACTGTGTGGAGGGGCCACTATGGGACATAATACTGTGTGCAGGGGTCACTATGGGACATAATACTGTGTGCAGGGGCCACTATGGGACATAATACTGTGTGCAGGGGCCACTATGGGGGATAATACTGTGTGCAGGGGCCACTATGGGAGATAATACTGTGTGCAGGGGCCACTATGGGACATAATACTGTGTGCAGGGGCCACTATGGGGGATAATACTGTGTGCAGGGGCCACCATGGGGGATAATACTGTGTGCAGGGGCCACTATGGGACATAATACTGTGTGCAGGGGCCACTATGGGACATAATACTGTGTGCAGGGGCCACTATGGGACATAATACTGTGTGCAGGGGCCACTATGGGACATAATACTGAGTGCAGTGCAGGGACCACTATGGGACTTGATACTGAGTGCAGGGGCCACTATGGGACATAATACTGTGTGCAGGGGCCACTATGAGGAATAATACTGTGTGCAGGGGCCACTATGGGACATAATACTGTGTGCAGGGGCCACTATGAGGAATAATACTGTGTGCAGGGGCCACTATGGGACATAATACTGTCCAGGGGCCACTATGGGGCATAATACTGTGTAAAAGGGGTCCCTATGTGACCTGATACTGTGTGCAGGGGCCACTATGGGACATAATACTGTGTGCAGGGGTCACTATGGGACATAATACTGTGTGCAGGGGCCACTATGGGACATAATACTGTGTGCAGGGGCCACTATGGGACATAATACTGTGTGCAGGGGCCACTATGGGACATAATACTGTGTGCAGGGGCCACTATGGGACATAATACTGTGTGCAGGGGCCACTATGAGGAATAATACTGTGTGCAGGGGCCACTATGGGACATAATACTGTCCAGGGGCCACTATGGGGCATAATACTGTGTAAAAGGGGCCCCTATGTGACCTGATACTGTGTGCAGGGGCCACTATGGGACATAATACTGTGTGCAGGGGTCACTATGGGACATAATACTGTGTGCAGGGGCCACTATGGGACATAATACTGTGTGCAGGGGCCACTATGGGACATAATACTGTGTGCAGGGGCCACTATGGGACATAATAGTGTGTGCAGGGGCCACTATGGGACATAATACTGTGTGCAGGGGCCACTATGGGACATAATACTGTGTGCAGGGGCCACTATGGGACATAATACTGTGTGCAGGGGCCACTATGGGACATAATACTGTGTGCAGGGACCACTATGGGACATGATACTGTGTGCAGGGGCCACTATGGGACATAATACTGTGTGCAGGGGCCACTATGAGGAATAATACTGTGTGCAGGGGCCACTATGGGACATAATACTGTGTGCAGGGGCCACTATGGGACATAATACTGTGTGCAGGGGCCACTATGGGACATAATACTGTGTGCAGGGGCCACTATGAGGAATAATACTGTGTGCAGGGGCCACTATGGGACATAATACTGTGTGCAGGGGCCACTATAAGGAATAATACTGTGTGCAGGGGCTACTATGGGACATAATACTGTGTGCAGGGGTCACTATGGGACATAATACTGTGTGCAGGGGCCACTATGGGACATAATACTGTGTGCAGGGGCCACTATGGGACATAATACTGTGTGCAGGGGCCACTATGGGACATAATACTGTGTGCGGGGGCCACTATGGGACATAATACTGTCCAGGGGCCACTATGGGACATAATACTGTGTGCAGGGGCCACTATGGGACATAATACTGTGTGCAGGGGCCACTATGGGACATAATACTGTGTGCAGGGACCACTATGGGACATGATACTGTGTGCAGGGGCCACTATGGGACATAATACTGTGTGCAGGGGCCACTATGAGGAATAATACTGTGTGCAGGGGCCACTATGGGACATAATACTGTGTGCAGGGTCCACTATGGGACATGATACTGTGTGCAGGGGCCACTATGGAACATAATACTGTGTGCAGGGGCCACTATGAGGAATAATACTGTGTGCAGGGACCACTATGGGACATGATACTGTGTGCAGGGGCCACTATGGAACATAATACTGTGTGCAGGGGCCACTATGAGGAATAATACTGTGTGCAGGGACCACTATGGGACATGATACTGTGTGCAGGGGCCACTATGGGACATAATACTGTGTGCAGGGGCCACTATGGGACATAATACTGTGTGCAGGGGCCACTATGGGACATAATACTGTGTGCAGGGGCCACTATGGGACATAATAGTGTGTGCAGGGGCCACTATGGGACATAATACTGTGTGCAGGGGCCACTATGGGACATAATACTGTGTGCAGGGACCACTATGGGACATAATACTGTGTGCAGGGGCCACTATGGGACATAATACTGTGTGCAGGGGCCACTATGGGACATAATACTGTGTGCAGGGGCCACTATGGGACATAATACTGTGTGCAGGGGCCACTATGGGACATAATACTGTGTGCAGGGGCCACTATGGGACATAATACTGTGTGCGGGGGCCACTATGGAGCATAATACTGTGTGCAGGGGCCACTATGGGACATAATACTGAGTGCAGTGCAGGGACCACTATGGGACTTGATACTGAGTGCAGGGGCCACTATGGGACATAATACTGTCCAGGGGCCACTATGGGGCATAATACTGTGTAAAAGGGGCCACTATGTGACCTGATACTGTGTGCAGGGGCCTTTATGGGACATAATACTGTGTGCAGGGGTCACTATGGGACATAATACTGTGTGCAGGGGCCACTATGGGACATAATACTGTGTGCAGGGGCCACTATGGGGGATAATACTGTGTGCAGGGGTCACTATGGGGAATAATACTGTGTGCAGGGGCCACTATGTGACATAATACTGTGTGCAGGGGCCACTATGGGGGATAATACTGTGTGCAGGAGCCACTATGGGATATAATACTGTGTGCAGGGGCCACTATGGGACATAATACTGTGTGCAGGGGCCACTATGGGACATAATACTGTGTGCAGGGGCCACTATGGGACATAATACTGTGTGCAGGGGCCACTATGGGACATAATACTGTGTGCAGGGGTCACTATGGGACATAATACTGTGTGCAGGGGTGACTATGGGACATAATACTGTGTGCAGGGGCCACTATGGGACATAATACTGTGTGCAGGGACCACTATGGGACATAATACTGTGTGCAGGGGTCACTATGGGGGATAATACTGTGTGCGGGGGCCACTATGGGGCATAATACTGTGTGCAGGGGTCAATATGGGACATAATACTGTGTGCAGGGACCACTATGGGACATAATACTGTGTGCAGGGGCCACTATGGGAATTTATACTGTGTGCAGGGGCCACTATGGGGTATAATACTGTGTGCAGGGGCCACTATGGGACATAATACTGTGTGGAGGGGCCACTATGGGATATAATACTGTGTGCAGGGGCCACTATGGGACATAATACTGTGTGCAGGGGTCACTATGGGGGATAATACTGTGTGCGGGGGCCACTATGGGGCATAATACTGTGTGCAGGGGTCAATATGGGACATAATACTGTGTGCAGGGGCCACTATGGGGGATAATACTGTGTGCAGGGGTCACTATGGGACATAATACTGTGTGCAGGGGCCACTATGGGATATAATACTGTGTGCAGGGGCCACTATGGGACATAATACTGTGTGCAGGGGTCACTATGGGGGATAATACTGTGTGCAGGGGTCAATATGGGACATAATACTGTGTGCAGGGGCCACTATGGGGGATAATACTGTGTGCAGGGGCCACTATGGGACATAATACGGTGTGCAGGGGCCACTATGGGGGATAATACTGTGTGCAGGGGCCACTATGGGAATTTATACTGTGTGCAGGGGCCACTATGGGATATAATACTGTGTGCAGGGGCCACTATGGGACATAATACTGTGTGCAGGGGCCACTATGGGGCATAATACTGTGTGCAGGGGCCACTATGGGACATAATACTGTGTGCAGGGGCCACTATGGGGGATAATACTGTGTGCAGGGGTCAATATGGGACATAATACTGTGTGCAGGGGCCACTATGGGACATAATACTGTGTGCAGGGGCCACTATGGGACATAATACTGTGTGCAGGGGCCACTATGGGACATAATACTGTGTGCAGGGGTCACTATGGGGGATAATACTGTGTGCAGGGGTCAATATGGGACATAATACTGTGTGCAGGGGCCACTATGGGACATAATACTGTGTGCAGGGGCCACTATGGGACATAATACTGTGTGGAGGGGCCACTATGGGACATAATACTGTGTGCAGGGGTCACTATGGGGGATAATACTGTGTGCAGGGGTCAATATGGGACATAATACTGTGTGCAGGGGCCACTATGGGACATAATACTGTGTGCAGGGGCCACTATGGGACATAATACTGTGTGGAGGGGCCACTATGGGATATAATACTGTGTGCAGGGGCCACTATGGGACATAATACTGTGTGCAGGGGCCACTATGGGACATAATACTGTGTGCAGGGGCCACTATGGGACATAATACTGTGTGCAGGGGCCACTATGGGGGATAATACTGTGTGCAGGGGCCACTATGGGACATAATACTGTGTGGAGGGGCCACTATGGGACATAATACTGTGTGCAGGGGCCACTATGGGATATAATACTGTGTGCAGGGGCCACTATGGGACATAATACTGTGTGCAGGGGCCACTATGTGGGATAATACTGTGTGCAGAGGCCACTATGGGACATAATACTGTGTGCAGGGGCCACTATGGGGGATAATACTGTGTGCAGGGGCCACTATGGGAGATAATACTGTGTGCAGGGGCCACTATGGGACATAATACTGTGTGCAGGGGCCACTGTGGGGCATAATACTGTGTGTACAGGGGCCACTATGGGACATAATAATGTGTGCAGGGGCCGCTATGGGACAAAATACTGTGTGTACAGGGGCCACTATGGGACATAATACTGAGTGCAGGGGCCACTATGAGACATAATACTGTGTGCAGGGGCCGCTATGGGACATAATACTGTGTGCAGGGGCCACTATGGGACATAATACTGTGTGCAGGGGCCACTATGGGACATAATACTGTGTGGAGGGGCCACTATGGGATATAATACTGTGTGCAGGGGCCACTATGGGACATAATACTGTGTGCAGGGGCCACTATGGGACATAATACTGTGTGCAGGGGTCAATATGGGACATAATACTGTGTGCAGGGGCCACTATGGGGGATAATACTGTGTGCAGGGGCCACTATGGGAATTTATACTGTGTGCAGGGGCCACTATGGGACATAATACTGTGTTCAGGGGCCACTATGGGACATAATACTGTGTGCAGGGGCCACTATGGGACATAATACTGTGTGCAGGGGCCACTATGGGACATAATACTGTGTGCAGGGGCCACTATGGGGGATAATACTGTGTGCAGGGGCCACTATGGGACATAATACTGTGTGCAGGGGCCACTATGGGGGATAATACTGTGTGCAGGGTCCACTATGGGAGATAATACTGTGTGCAGGGGCCACTATGGGACATAATACTGTGTGCAGGGGCCACTATGGGGGATAATACTGTGTGCAGGGGCCACCATGGGGGATAATACTGTGTGCAGGGGCCACTATGGGACATAATACTGTGTGCAGGGGCCACTATGGGACATAATACTGTGTGCAGGGGCCACTATGGGACATAATACTGTGTGCAGGGGCCACTATGGGACATAATACTGAGTGCAGTGCAGGGACCACTATGGGACTTGATACTGAGTGCAGGGGCCACTATGGGACATAATACTGTCCAGGGGCCACTATGGGGCATAATACTGTGTAAAAGGGGCCACTATGTGACCTGATACTGTGTGCAGGGGCCACTATGGGACATAATACTGTGTGTAGGGGCCAATATGGGGGATAATACTGTGTGCAGGGGCCACTATGGGACATAATACTGTGTGCAGGGGCCACTATGGGACATAATACTGTGTGCAGGGGCCACTATGGGACATAATACTGTGTGCAGGGGCCACTATGGGACATAATACTGTGTGCAGGGACCACTATGGGACATAATACTGTGTGCAGGGGCCACTATGGGACATAATACTGTGTGCAGGGGCCACTATGGGACATAATACTGTGTACTGGGGCCACTATGGGACATAATACTGTGTGCAGGGGCCACTATGGGACATAATACTGTGTGCAGGGGCCACTATGGGGGATAATACTGTGTGCAGGGGCCACTATGGGACATAATACTGTGTGCAGGGGCCACTATGGGGGATAATACTGTGTGCAGGGTCCACTATGGGAGATAATACTGTGTGCAGGGGCCACTATGGGACATAATACTGTGTGCAGGGGCCACTATGGGGGATAATACTGTGTGCAGGGGCCACCATGGGGGATAATACTGTGTGCAGGGGCCACTATGGGACATAATACTGTGTGCAGGGGCCACTATGGGACATAATACTGTGTGCAGGGGCCACTATGGGACATAATACTGTGTGCAGGGGCCACTATGGGACATAATACTGAGTGCAGTGCAGGGACCACTATGGGACTTGATACTGAGTGCAGGGGCCACTATGGGACATAATACTGTCCAGGGGCCACTATGGGGCATAATACTGTGTAAAAGGGGCCACTATGTGACCTGATACTGTGTGCAGGGGCCACTATGGGACATAATACTGTGTGTAGGGGCCAATATGGGGGATAATACTGTGTGCAGGGGCCACTATGGGACATAACACTGTGTGCAGGGACCACTATGGGACATAATACTGTGTGCAGGGGCCACTATGGGACATAATACTGTGTGCAGGGGCCACTATGGGACATAATACTGTGTGCAGGGGCCACTATGGGACATAATACTGTGTGCAGGGGCCACTATGGGACATAATACTGTGTGCAGGGACCACTATGGGACATGATACTGTGTGCAGGGGCCACTATGGGACATAATACTGTGTGCAGGGGCCACTATGAGGAATAATACTGTGTGCAGGGGCCACTATGGGACATAATACTGTGTGCAGGGGCCACTATGGGACATAATACTGTGTGCAGGGGCCACTATGGGACATAATACTGTGTGCAGGGGCCACTATGAGGAATAATACTGTGTGCAGGGGCTACTATGGGACATAATACTGTGTGCAGGGGTCACTATGGGACATAATACTGTGTGCAGGGGCCACTATGGGACATAATACTGTGTGCAGGGGCCACTATGGGACATAATACTGTGTGCAGGGGCCACTATGGGACATAATACTGTGTGCGGGGGCCACTATGCAGCATAATACTGTGTGCAGGGGCCACTATGGGACATAATACTGTGTGCAGGGGCCACTATGGGACATAATACTGTGTGCAGGAGCCACTATGGGACATAATACTGTCCAGGGGCCACTATGTGACCTGATACTGTGTGCAGGGGCCACTATGGGACATAATACTGTCCAGGGGCCACTATGGGGCATAATACTGTGTAAAAGGGGCCACTATGTGACCTGATACTGTGTGCAGGGGTCACTATGGGACATAATACTGTGTGCAGGGGCCACTATGGGACATAATACTGTGTGCAGGGGCCACTATGGGACATAATACTGTGTGCAGGGGCCACTATGGGACATAATAGTGTGTGCAGGGGCCACTATGGGACATAATACTGTGTGCAGGGGCCACTATGGGACATAATACTGTGTGCAGGGACCACTATGGGACATGATTCTGTGTGCAGGGGCCACTATGGAACATAATACTGTGTGCAGGGGCCACTATGAGGAATAATACTGTGTGCAGGGACCACTATGGGACATGATACTGTGTGCAGGGGCCACTATGGGACATAATACTGTGTGCAGGGGCCACTATGGGACATAATACTGTGTGCAGGGGCCACTATGGGACATAATACTGTGTGCAGGGGCCACTATGGGACATAATAGTGTGTGCAGGGGCCACTATGGGACATAATACTGTGTGCAGGGGCCACTATGGGACATAATACTGTGTGCAGGGACCACTATGGGACATAATACTGTGTGCAGGGGCCACTATGGGATATAATACTGTGTGCAGGGGCCACTATGGGACATAATACTGTATGCAGGGGCCACTATGGGACATAATACTGTGTGCAGGGGCCACTATGGGACATAATACTGTGTGCGGGGGCCACTATGGAGCATAATACTGTGTGCAGGGGCCACTATGGGACATAATACTGAGTGCAGTGCAGGGACCACTATGGGACTTTATACTGAGTGCAGGGGCCACTATGGGACATAATACTGTCCAGGGGCCACTATGGGGCATAATACTGTGTAAAAGGGGCCACTATGTGACCTGATACTGTGTGCAGGGGCCTTTATGGGACATAATACTGTGTGCAGGGGCCACTATGGGACATAATACTGTGTGCAGGGGCCACTATGGGGGATAATACTGTGTGCAGGGGTCACTATGGGGAATAATACTGTGTGCAGGGGCCACTATGTGACATAATACTGTGTGCAGGGGCCACTATGGGGGATAATACTGTGTGCAGGGGCCACTATGGGACATAATAGTGTGTGCAGGGGCCACTATGGGACATAATACTGTGTGCAGGGGCCACTATGGGACATAATAGTGTGTGCAGGGGCCACTATGTGACATAATACTGTGTGCAGGGGCCACTATGTGACATAATACTGTGTGCAGGGGCCACTATGGGACATAATACTGTGTGCAGGGGTCACTATGGGGAATAATACTGTGTGCAGGGGCCACTATGGGACATAATACTGTGTGCAGGGGTCACTATGGGGGATAATACTGTGTGCAGGGGCCACTATGTGACATAATACTGTGTGCAGGGGCCACTATGGGGGATAATACTGTGTGCAGGGGCCACTATGGGAGATAATACTGTGTGCAGGGGCCACTATGGGAGATAATACTGAGTGCAGGGGCCGCTATGGGACATATTACTGTGTACAGGGGCCACTATGGGACATAATACTGTGTGCAGGGGCCACTATGGGGTATAATACTGTGTGGAGGGGCCACTATGGGACATAATACTGTGTGCAGGGGTCACTATGGGACATAATACTGTGTGCAGGGGCCACTATGGGACATAATACTGTGTGCAGGGGCCACTATGGGGGATAATACTGTGTGCAGGGGCCACTATGGGAGATAATACTGTGTGCAGGGGCCACTATGGGACATAATACTGTGTGCAGGGGCCACTATGGGGGATAATACTGTGTGCAGGGGCCACCATGGGGGATAATACTGTGTGCAGGGGCCACTATGGGACATAATACTGTGTGCAGGGGCCACTATGGGACATAATACTGTGTGCAGGGGCCACTATGGGACATAATACTGTGTGCAGGGGCCACTATGGGACATAATACTGAGTGCAGTGCAGGGACCACTATGGGACTTGATACTGAGTGCAGGGGCCACTATGGGACATAATACTGTCCAGGGGCCACTATGGGGCATAATACTGTGTAAAAGGGGCCACTATGTGACCTGATACTGTGTGTAGGGGCCAATATGGGGGATAATACTGTGTGCAGGGGCCACTATGGGACATAACACTGTGTGCAGGGACCACTATGGGACATAATACTGTGTGCAGGGGCCACTATGGGACATAATACTGTGTGCAGGGGCCACTATGGGACATAATACTGTGTGCAGGGGCCACTATGGGACATAATACTGTGTGCAGGGGCCACTATGGGACATAATACTGTGTGCAGGGACCACTATGGGACATAATACTGTGTGCAGGGGCCACTATGAGGAATAATACTGTGTGCAGGGGCCACTATGGGACATAATACTGTGTGCAGGGGCCACTATGGGACATAATACTGTGTGCAGGGGCCACTATGGGACATAATACTGTGTGCAGGGGCCACTATGAGGAATAATACTGTGTGCAGGGGCCACTATGGGACATAATACTGTGTGCAGGGGGCACTATGGGACATAATACTGTGTGCAGGGGCCACTATGGGACATAATACTGTGTGCAGGGGCCACTATGAGGAATAATACTGTGTGCAGGGGCCACTATGGGACATAATACTGTGTGCAGGGGCCACTATGAGGAATAATACTGTGTGCAGGGGCTACTATGGGACATAATACTGTGTGCAGGGGTCACTATGGGACATAATACTGTGTGCAGGGGCCACTATGGGACATAATACTGTGTGCAGGGGCCACTATGGGGTATAATACTGTGTGCAGGGGCCACTATGGGACATAATACTGTGTGCAGGGGCCACTATGGGACATAATACTGTGTGCAGGGGCCACTATGGGACATAATACTGTGTGCGGGGGCCACTATGCAGCATAATACTGTGTGCAGGGGCCACTATGGGACATAATACTGTCCAGGGGCCACTATGGGACATAATAATGTGTGCAGGAGCCACTATGGGACATAATACTGTCCAGGGGCCACTATGTGACCTGATACTGTGTGCAGGGGCCACTATGGGACATAATACTGTCCAGGGGCCACTATGGGGCATAATACTGTGTAAAAGGGGCCCCTATGTGACCTGATACTGTGTGCAGGGGCCACTATGGGACATAATACTGTGTGCAGGGGTCACTATGGGACATAATACTGTGTGCAGGGGCCACTATGGGACATAATACTGTGTGCAGGGGCCACTATGGGACATAATACTGTGTGCAGGGGCCACTATGGGACATAATAGTGTGTGCAGGGGCCACTATGGGACATAATACTGTGTGCAGGGGCCACTATGGGACATAATACTGTGTGCAGGGGCCACTATGGGACATAATACTGTGTGCAGGGGCCACTATGGGACATAATACTGTGTGCAGGGACCACTATGGGACATGATACTGTGTGCAGGGGCCACTATGGGACATAATACTGTGTGCAGGGGCCACTATGAGGAATAATACTGTGTGCAGGGGCCACTATGGGACATAATACTGTGTGCAGGGGCCACTATGGGACATAATACTGTGTGCAGGGGCCACTATGGGACATAATACTGTGTGCAGGGGCCACTATGAGGAATAATACTGTGTGCAGGGGCCACTATGGGACATAATACTGTGTGCAGGGGCCACTATGAGGAATAATACTGTGTGCAGGGGCTACTATGGGACATAATACTGTGTGCAGGGGTCACTATGGGACATAATACTGTGTGCAGGGGCCACTATGGGACATAATACTGTGTGCAGGGGCCACTATGGGACATAATACTGTGTGCAGGGGCCACTATGGGACATAATACTGTGTGCGGGGGCCACTATGCAGCATAATACTGTGTGCAGGGGCCACTATGGGACATAATACTGTCCAGGGGCCACTATGGGACATAATACTGTGTGCAGGAGCCACTATGGGACATAATACTGTCCAGGGGCCACTATGTGACCTGATACTGTGTGCAGGGGCCACTATGGGACATAATACTGTCCAGGGGCCACTATGGGGCATAATACTGTGTAAAAGGGGCCACTATGTGACCTGATACTGTGTGCAGGGGCCACTATGGGACATAATACTGTGTGCAGGGGTCACTATGGGACATAATACTGTGTGCAGGGGCCACTATGGGACATAATACTGTGTGCAGGGGCCACTATGGGACATAATACTGTGTGCAGGGGCCACTATGGGACATAATAGTGTGTGCAGGGGCCACTATGGGACATAATACTGTGTGCAGGGGCCACTATGGGACATAATACTGTGTGCAGGGACCACTATGGGACATGATACTGTGTGCAGGGGCCACTATGGGACATAATACTGTGTGCAGGGGCCACTATGAGGAATAATACTGTGTGCAGGGTCCACTATGGGACATGATACTGTGTGCAGGGGCCACTATGGAACATAATACTGTGTGCAGGGGCCACTATGAGGAATAATACTGTGTGCAGGGACCACTATGGGACATGATACTGTGTGCAGGGGCCACTATGGGACATAATACTGTGTACAGGGGCCACTATGGGACATAATACTGTGTGCAGGGGCCACTATGGGACATAATACTGTGTGCAGGGGCCACTATGGGACATAATAGTGTGTGCAGGGGCCACTATGGGACATAATACTGTGTGCAGGGGCCACTATGGGACATAATACTGTGTGCAGGGACCACTATGGGACATAATACTGTGTGCAGGGGCCACTATGGGACATAATACTGTGTGCAGGGGCCACTATGGGACATAATACTGTGTGCAGGGGCCACTATGGGACATAATACTGTGTGCAGGGGCCACTATGGGACATAATACTGTGTGCAGGGGCCACTATGGGACATAATACTGTGTGCGGGGGCCACTATGGAGCATAATACTGTGTGCAGGGGCCACTATGGGACATAATACTGAGTGCAGTGCAGGGACCACTATGGGACTTGATACTGAGTGCAGGGGCCACTATGGGACATAATACTGTCCAGGGGCCACTATGGGGCATAATACTGTGTAAAAGGGGCCACTATGTGACCTGATACTGTGTGCAGGGGCCTTTATGGGACATAATACTGTGTGCAGGGGTCACTATGGGACATAATACTGTGTGCAGGGGCCACTATGGGACATAATACTGTGTGCAGGGGCCACTATGGGGGATAATACTGTGTGCAGGGGTCACTATGGGGAATAATACTGTGTGCAGGGGCCACTATGTGACATAATACTGTGTGCAGGGGCCACTATGGGGGATAATACTGTGTGCAGGAGCCACTATGGGATATAATACTGTGTGCAGGGGCCACTATGGGACATAATACTGTGTGCAGGGGCCACTATGGGACATAATACTGTGTGCAGGGGTCACTATGGGACATAATACTGTGTGCAGGGGTCACTATGGGACATAATACTGTGTGCAGGGGCCACTATGGGACATAATACTGTGTGCAGGGACCACTATGGGACATAATACTGTGTGCAGGGGTCACTATGGGGGATAATACTGTGTGCGGGGGCCACTATGGGGCATAATACTGTGTGCAGGGGTCAATATGGGACATAATACTGTGTGCAGGGACCACTATGGGACATAATACTGTGTGCAGGGGTCACTATGGGGGATAATACTGTGTACAGGGGCCACTATGGGACATATTACTGTGTGCAGGGGCCACTATGGGACATAATACTGTGTGCAGGGGCCACTATGGGAATTTATACTGTGTGCAGGGGCCACTATGGGGTATAATACTGTGTGCAGGGGCCACTATGGGACATAATACTGTGTGGAGGGGCCACTATGGGATATAATACTGTGTGCAGGGGCCACTATGGGACATAATACTGTGTGCAGGGGTCACTATGGGGGATAATACTGTGTGCGGGGGCCACTATGGGGCATAATACTGTGTGCAGGGGTCAATATGGGACATAATACTGTGTGCAGGGGCCACTATGGGGGATAATACTGTGTGCAGGGGTCACTATGGGACATAATACTGTGTGCAGGGGCCACTATGGGATATAATACTGTGTGCAGGGGCCACTATGGGACATAATACTGTGTGCAGGGGTCACTATGGGGGATAATACTGTGTGCAGGGGTCAATATGGGACATAATACTGTGTGCAGGGGCCACTATGGGGGATAATACTGTGTGCAGGGGCCACTATGGGACATAATACGGTGTGCAGGGGCCACTATGGGGGATAATACTGTGTGCAGGGGCCACTATGGGAATTTATACTGTGTGCAGGGGCCACTATGGGATATAATACTGTGTGCAGGGGCCACTATGGGACATAATACTGTGTGCAGGGGCCACTATGGGGCATAATACTGTGTGCAGGGGCCACTATGGGACATAATACTGTGTGGAGGGGCCACTATGGGATATAATACTGTGTGCAGGGGCCACTATTGGACATAATACTGTGTGCAGGGGTCACTATGGGGGATAATACTGTGTGCAGGGGTCAATATGGGACATAATACTGTGTGCAGGGGCCACTATGGGACATAATACTGTGTGCAGGGGCCACTATGGGACATAATACTGTGTGGAGGGGCCACTATGGGATATAATACTGTGTGCAGGGGCCACTATGGGACATAATACTGTGTGCAGGGGCCACTATGGGACATAATACTGTGTGCAGGGGCCACTATGGGACATAATACTGTGTGCAGGGGCCACTATGGGGGATAATACTGTGTGCAGGGGCCACTATGGGACATAATACTGTGTGGAGGGGCCACTATGGGACATAATACTGTGTGCAGGGGCCACTATGGGATATAATACTGTGTGCAGGGGCCACTATGGGACATAATACTGTGTGCAGGGGCCACTATGTGGGATAATACTGTGTGCAGAGGCCACTATGGGACATAATACTGTGTGCAGGGGCCACTATGGGGGATAATACTGTGTGCAGGGGCCACTATGGGAGATAATACTGTGTGCAGGGGCCACTATGGGACATAATACTGTGTGCAGGGGCCACTATGGGGCATAATACTGTGTGTACAGGGGCCACTATGGGACATAATAATGTGTGCAGGGGCCGCTATGGGACAAAATACTGTGTGTACAGGGGCCACTATGGGACATAATACTGAGTGCAGGGGCCACTATGAGACATAATACTGTGTGCAGGGGCCGCTATGGGACATAATACTGTGTGCAGGGGCCACTATGGGACATAATACTGTGTGCAGGGGCCACTATGGGACATAATACTGTGTGGAGGGGCCACTATGGGATATAATACTGTGTGCAGGGGCCACTATGGGACATAATACTGTGTGCAGGGGCCACTATGGGACATAATACTGTGTGCAGGGGTCAATATGGGACATAATACTGTGTGCAGGGGCCACTATGGGGGATAATACTGTGTGCAGGGGCCACTATGGGACATAATACTGTGTGCAGGGGCCACTATGGGAATTTATACTGTGTGCAGGGGCCACTATGGGATATAATACTGTGTGCAGGGGCCACTATGGGGGATAATACTGTGTGCAGGGGCCACTATGGGAATTTATACTGTGTGCAGGGGCCACTATGGGATATAATACTGTGTGCAGGGGCCACTATGGGGGATAATACTGTGTGCAGGGGCCACTATGGGAATTTATACTGTGTGCAGGGGCCACTATGGGACATAATACTGTGTTCAGGGGCCACTATGGGACATAATACTGTGTGGAGGGGCCACTATGGGATATAATACTGTGTGCAGGGGCCACTATGGGACATAATACTGTGTGCAGGGGCCACTATGGGACATAATACTGTGTGCAGGGGTCACTATGGGGGATAATACTGTGTGCAGGGGTCAATATGGGACATAATACTGTGTGCAGGGGCCACTATGGGACATAATACTGTGTGCAGGGGCCACTATGGGATATAATACTGTGTGCAGGGGCCACTATGGGACATAATACTGTGTGCAGGGGCCACTATGGGGGATAATACTGTGTGCAGGGGCCACCATGGGGGATAATACTGTGTGCAGGGGCCACTATGGGACATAATACTGTGTGCAGGGGCCACTATGGGACATAATACTGTGTGCAGGGGCCACTATGGGACATAATACTGTGTGCAGGGGCCACTATGGGACATAATACTGAGTGCAGTGCAGGGACCACTATGGGACTTGATACTGAGTGCAGGGGCCACTATGGGACATAATACTGTCCAGGGGCCACTATGGGGCATAATACTGTGTAAAAGGGGCCACTATGTGACCTGATACTGTGTGCAGGGGCCACTATGGGACATAATACTGTGTGTAGGGGCCAATATGGGGGATAATACTGTGTGCAGGGACCACTATGGGACATAATACTGTGTGCAGGGGCCACTATGGGACATAATACTGTGTGCAGGGGCCACTATGGGACATAATACTGTGTGCAGGGGCCACTATGGGACATAATACTGTGTGCAGGGGCCACTATGGGACATAATACTGTGTGCAGGGACCACTATGGGACATGATACTGTGTGCAGGGGCCACTATGGGACATAATACTGTGTGCAGGGGCCACTATGAGGAATAATACTGTGTGCAGGGGCCACTATGGGACATAATACTGTGTGCAGGGGCCACTATGGGACATAATACTGTGTGCAGGGGCCACTATGGGACATAATACTGTGTGCAGGGGCCACTATGAGGAATAATACTGTGTGCAGGGGCCACTATGGGACATAATACTGTGTGCAGGGGCCACTATGGGACATAATACTGTGTGCAGGGGCCACTATGGGACATAATACTGTGTGCAGGGGCCACTATGAGGAATAATACTGTGTGCAGGGGCTACTATGGGACATAATACTGTGTGCAGGGGTCACTATGGGACATAATACTGTGTGCAGGGGCCACTATGGGACATAATACTGTGTGCAGGGGCCACTATGGGACATAATACTGTGTGCAGGGGCCACTATGGGACATAATACTGTGTGCGGGGGCCACTATGCAGCATAATACTGTGTGCAGGGGCCACTATGGGACATAATACTGTGTGCAGGGGCCACTATGGGACATAATACTGTGTGCAGGAGCCACTATGGGACATAATACTGTCCAGGGGCCACTATGTGACCTGATACTGTGTGCAGGGGCCACTATGGGACATAATACTGTCCAGGGGCCACTATGGGGCATAATACTGTGTAAAAGGGGCCACTATGTGACCTGATACTGTGTGCAGGGGCCACTATGGGACATAATACTGTCCAGGGGCCACTATGGGGCATAATACTGTGTAAAAGGGGCCACTATGTGACCTGATACTGTGTGCAGGGGCCACTATGGGACATAATACTGTGTGCAGGGGCCACTATGGGACATAATACTGTGTGCAGGGGCCACTATGGGACATAATAGTGTGTGCAGGGGCCACTATGGGACATAATACTGTGTGCAGGGGCCACTATGGGACATAATACTGTGTGCAGGGACCACTATGGGACATGATACTGTGTGCAGGGGCCACTATGGGACATAATACTGTGTGCAGGGGCCACTATGGGACATAATACTGTGTGCAGGGGCCACTATGGGACATAATACTGTGTGCAGGGGCCACTATGGGACATAATAGTGTGTGCAGGGGCCACTATGGGACATAATACTGTGTGCAGGGGCCACTATGGGACATAATACTGTGTGCAGGGACCACTATGGGACATAATACTGTGTGCAGGGGCCACTATGGGACATAATACTGTGTGCAGGGGCCACTATGGGACATAATACTGTATGCAGGGGCCACTATGGGACATAATACTGTGTGCAGGGGCCACTATGGGACATAATACTGTGTGCGGGGGCCACTATGGAGCATAATACTGTGTGCAGGGGCCACTATGGGACATAATACTGAGTGCAGTGCAGGGACCACTATGGGACTTTATACTGAGTGCAGGGGCCACTATGGGACATAATACTGTCCAGGGGCCACTATGGGGCATAATACTGTGTAAAAGGGGCCACTATGTGACCTGATACTGTGTGCAGGAGCCTTTATGGGACATAATACTGTGTGCAGGGGCCACTATGGGACATAATACTGTGTGCAGGGGCCACTATGGGGGATAATACTGTGTGCAGGGGCCACTATGGGACATAATAGTGTGTGCAGGGGCCACTATGGGACATAATACTGTGTGCAGGGGCCACTATGGGACATAATAGTGTGTGCAGGGGCCACTATGTGACATAATACTGTGTGCAGGGGCCACTATGTGACATAATACTGTGTGCAGGGGCCACTATGGGACATAATACTGTGTGCAGGGGTCACTATGGGGGATAATACTGTGTGCAGGGGCCACTATGTGACATAATACTGTGTGCAGGGGCCACTATGGGGAATAATACTGTGTGCAGGGGCCACTATGGGACATAATACTGTGTGCAGGGGCCACTATGGGACATAATAGTGTGTGCAGGGGCCACTATGGGACATAATACTGTGTGCAGGGGCCACTATGGGACATAATACTGTGTGCAGGGGCCACTATGGGACATAATAGTGTGTGCAGGGGCCACTATGGGACATAATACTGTGTGCAGGGGCCACTATGGGGGATAATACTGTGTGCAGGGGCCAATATGGGACATTATATTATGTGAGAGGGGTTGCTATGGGACGTTATACTGCACAGAGGGGCCACTATAGGACATTATATTGTTTGTAGGGGCCACTATAGGATATAATACTGTGTAGAGGGGTCACTATGGGACATAATACTGTCTGGAGGCTATTTTGGGACATTATAGTGTGTGTGTGTGTGTCTGTCTGTCTGTCTGTCTGTCTGTCTGTAAATAAGGTACTATACTGTGTGGGAGCCAGGAAACGGAGCACTATGCCATGGGTGGAGGAAAAGTTTTCTATGGGGCCCAGTTACAGGAACAACTAGGCACAAGGCTAGACAGTGATAATAATATTTTATAGATAGGTTCCTAGGAGTCCTAAGAGTATTCTACACTATGTATTATAGATAGGTTCCTAGGGGCCCTAAGAGTATTCTACACTATGTATTATAGATAGGTTCCTAGGAGCCCTAAGAGTATTCTACACTATGTATTATAGATAGGTTCCTAGGGGCCCTAAGAGTATTCTACACTATGTATTATAGATAGGTTCCTAGTAGCCCTAAGAGTATTCTACACTATGTTTTATAGATAGGTTCCTGGGAGTCCTAAGAGTATTCTACACTATGTTTTATAGATAGCTTACTAATAGTCCTAAGAGTATTCTACACTATGTATTATAGATAGGTTCCTAGGAGTCCTGAGAGTATTCTACACTATGTATTATAGATAGGTTCCTAGGAGTCCTGAGAGTATTCTACACTATGTATTATAGATAGGTTCCTAGGAGTCCTAAGAGTATTCTACACTATGTGTTATAGATAGCTTAGTAATAGTCCTAAGAGTATTCTACACTATGTGTTATAGATAGGTTCCTAGGAGCCCTAAGAGTATTCTACACTAATAATAAGAATAAGATAATCCTTTAATAGTTACACCATGGGAAAATTCAGTGTGTTACAGCAGCATGGATAATATAGCAATATATTACAAGAAAGAATACAGACAAGCTCATAGCACATAGAAGAGATACTAGGACTCATAGCAGCTAAAAGAAAAAGAAAGACTGAGGATAATTTAGTTCTCTGTGCGGAGTGATCTTCGCTCAGCAAGATGTTGATTATACAACCTTACTGCAGTTATTGATTGAATGGGAATTGTTCTTTAAAATGGAGCTCACCACAGACACTATCATTCTGTCACCCACCACCTGTACTGGGTTCAGGGGGCTCCCCAGGACAGAGCTGGCCTTCTAAACAGCCTGTCAAGTCTATTTCTGTCCCTGGCTGTTATGCTACTTCCCCAGCAGGCCACTCTGAAGAAGATGGATGATGCTACCATAAAGTTGAAAAAGGCCCTAAGAAGTGTCCCCTGGACCCCTGGCCCTAAGAAGTGCCCCCCTGGACCCCTGGCCCTAAGAAGTGCCCCCCTGGACCCCTGGCCCTCAGACTCCTAAGCAGGTAGAGCCTGCTGTGACCCTTTCTGTGCAGCGAATCCAGGTGATTGGCCCAGTCCAGCTTATTATTGAGGAGCGCATCCACGTAATTATAGGTCTTGACTATCTCAATGTCTGTCCCCTGGGTGTCCACGCAGTCTTCTGACCAGATCCTCACTGTACAATTAACAGTTGGTTCTTTACGTACAAGTGTCTTGTACACCGGTCACAGAAGCACCAGGTTGTGATCTGATCTACCTAAGGACGGTAGTGCTGATGGTGAACTACATTTTATAGATTGGTTCCTAGGAGCCCTAAGAGAGTTCTACACACTTTAACTTTGATTTGTAATGAAGTTATTTGACACGAACCCAAAACTAAACAAATCCTGAGAATCTCTCATTTCGATATGTTTAAATTGTATATGGCTTTTACAATGACCTTCTTCACCTCTTGGTTCCTCAGGCTGTAAATAAGAGGATTCAGCATTGGGGTTATCACTATGTAAAAAACGGAAAACAGCTTTTCTTTCTTGGTGGTATCTAAAGGGGGATGAATGTAGTTGAGGAACACAGGTACAAAGAAAATGAAGGAGCAGATAAGGTGTGAGGAGCAGGTGCTGAAGGCCTTCTGTCTGCCCTTAGATGACCTGATCTGTAAAATGGAATAAATAATGAAGATGTAGGAGACCAGGATGGTGGTTAATGAACAAGCACAAAAAGATCCTATGATGAACACAGTGATCATGTCACAGGTGAAGATATTGGAGCAGGACAGTTTGAGCACCGGTGGGATGTCACAGTAGAAGTGGTCAATGAGGTTTGAGGCACAATATTCGAGGCTGAAAACACAGCTGGTCTGTGCTGTTGACTGTATGACACCATAACTAAATGCAAGGATGACCAGGTAAAAGCATTTCTTCTTGGTCATGATGGACACGTAATGTAGAGGATGGCAGATGGCAGTGTAGCGGTCATAGGACATGATCGAGAGGAGAAGAACTTCTGTACCTGCAAAAGTGGCAAAGACGAAGAACTGGAGAGCACAACCCTGAAATGTGATGACCTTCTCTATGGAGATTAGATCGGAGATCATCTTAGGCGTCACACTAGAGGAGTAGAAGAGGTCCACCACCGAGAGCCAACTGAGGAAGTAATACATGGGAGTGTGGAGAGTGGGCGTCTTATAGACAATGACCATTATACCAATATTACTCACCACAGTTATGATGTAGACCTGTAGAAAGAAAATAAAGAGGAAGAGGACAAGTTTTCCATTGTTGGTCAATCCAGAAAACACAAACATGGTTGCCTGAGTCTTGTTCATGTCGTTTCTTTCCCTGTAGAGGTAAAAGACAAAAGCAAGAACTGAGCAGACTAACCATGTAAATAACAGTATATCCAACCACCCAAATGGTGCAAGGTCTCGATATAAATTGGCATAGTCTATCCTAACCTTGGTATGAAATGTTATTTATGGTCGGCTGAAGACGTCTCAAAAACATCTGAGAGCTTTGACAAGGAGACATTTTTAAAGGATAGATGACACTAATAGGTAACATAAATATAGTTCGCCCATCAACACCCAACCATATACAGTGAAGAGTCTTTGAAGTGACCACCCAAAATTGGTCTTCTAGAGAGGTGGTCTTCTCAAGGAAGATGGACATTATGGTGAAATTGAAAATCCACCACAAAGAATCTGGTCTGACCAAGGGTATGGTCTTTTGGTAGAGATGTACAACTTATAGATCACACCAAGACTAGTGGCTTGTGTACTTAAAGTGATCAATCGAGTTTGATGAATGGATATAACAAACTCAGAAGCCTTGAAGACTCTTCACCAAGGTTTCGATGGCTTTACAGCCTAGCTACAGTGCAGTGGGTGCAGAAGTGGCAGTCACAAAGAATAGAGAAGACCCATTGCGTGGATTCAACGTCCGGAGACTCAATTCCTGGTGTAGACTAGAGCTATGACCACGGTAACCAACGTAGAGAGGACAATCTGGAGATCTGATGATCATGTGATTTTCATTTACAGATGATCTGCTGGTATGTATAGAACATGTGGTCTATCCTGGCTTCCATAGTCCAGAAGGTACTGAGAGGGGTAATGCACAAAGTAATCCACCGGTTATAATAGTCTGTGAGATGGAGAATTGGATCAATGGCCCAAACGTCTGAGAGAGAAGGCCGACGGCCCACTTTATATGGAGCTGGTGGAGGGTGTTAGATACAAATATTATGTGACCTACTGGATGAAGGTTTATCCCCTACAACAACCCCTTGTATTTACAGGCTACTATCACTACATTGTGGTGGGCATAGGGGACAGGACGTACCAACATAACTGTGTATATACATGACATATAACATAGAACATAGAGGATGGGACGCACCAACATAACTGTGTATATACATGACATATAACATAGAACATAGAGGATGGGACGTACCAACATAACTGTGTATATACATGACATATAACATAGAACATAGAGGACGGGACGTACCAACATAATCGTGTATATACATGACATATAACATGGAACATAGAGGATGGGACGTACCAACATAACCGTGTATATACATGACATATAACATGGAACATAGAGGATGGGACGTACCAACATAACTGTGTATATACATGACATATAACATGGAACATAGAGGATGGGACGTACCAACATAACCGTGTATATACATGACATATAACATGGAACATAGAGGATGGGACGTACCAACATAACTGTGTATATACATGACATATAACATAGAACATAGAGGATGGGACGTACCAACATAACTGTGTATATACATGACATATAACATGGAACATAGAGGACGGGACGTACCAACATAACTGTGTATATACATGACATATAACATAGAACATAGAGGATGGGACGTACCAACATAATCGTGTATATACATGACATATAACATAGAACATAGAGGACGGGACGTACCAACATAATCGTGTATATACATGACATATAACATGGAACATAGAGGATGGGACGTACCAACATAACCGTGTATATACATGACATATAACATAGAACATAGAGGACGGGACGTACCAACATAATCGTGTATATACATGACATATAACATGGAACATAGAGGACGGGACGTACCAACATAATCATGTATATACATGACATATAACATGGAACATAGAGGACGGGACATACCAACATAACCGTGTATATACATGACATATAACATAGAACATAGGGGACAGGACGTACCAACATAACTGTGTATATACATGACATATAACATAGAACATAGAGGATGGGATGTACCAACATAACTGTGTATATACATGACATATAACATGGAACATAGAGGACGGGACGTACCAACATAACTGTGTATATACATGACATATAACATAGAACATAGAGGATGGGACGTACCAACATAATCGTGTATATACATGACATATAACATAGAACATAGAGGACGGGACGTACCAACATAATCGTGTATATACATGACATATAACATGGAACATAGAGGATGGGACGTACCAACATAACCGTGTATATACATGACATATAACATAGAACATAGAGGACGGGACGTACCAACATAATCGTGTATATACATGACATATAACATGGAACATAGAGGACGGGACGTACCAACATAATCGTGTATATACATGACATATAACATGGAACATAGAGGATGGGACGTACCAACATAACTGTGTATATACCTGACATATAACATGGGACATAGAGGACGGGACGTACCAACATAATCATGTATATACATGACATATAACATGGGACATAGAGGACAGGACATACCAACATAATCATGTATATACATGACATATAACATGGGACATAGAGGACGGGACATACCAACATAACTGTGTATATACATGACATAGAACATGGGACATAGAGGACGGGACATACCAACATAACTGTGTATATACATGACATATAACATGGGACATAGAGGACGGGACATACCAACATAACCGTGTATATACATGACATATAACATGGGACATAGAGGATGGGACATACCAACATAACTGTGTATATACATGACATATAACATGGAACATAGAGGACGGGACATACCAACATAACTGTGTATATACATGACATATAACATGGGACATAGAGGACGGGACATACCAACATAACTGTGTATATACGTGACATATAACATGGAACATAGAGGACGGGACATACCAACATAACTGTGTATATACATGACATATAACATGGGACATAGAGGACGGGACATACCAACATAACTGTGTATATACGTGACATATAACATGGAACATAGAGGACGGGACATACCAACATAACTGTGTATATACATGACATATAACATGGAACATAAAGGACAGGACATACCAACATAACCGTGTATATACATGACATATAACATGGAACATAGAGGACGGGACATACCAACATAACTGTGTATATACCCGACATATAACATGGGACATAGAGGACGGGACATACCAACATAATCGTGTATATACATGACATATAACATGGGACATAGGGGACGGGACATACCAACATAACTGTGTATATACCTGACATATAACATGGAACATAGAGGACAGGACATACTGACATAACCGTATATATACATGACATATAACATGGGACATAGGGGACGGGACATACCAACATAACTGTGTATATACATGACATAGAACATGGGACATAGGGGACGGGACATACCAACATAACTGTGTATATACATGACATATAATATAGAACATAGAGGACGGGACATACCAACATAACCGTGTACATACCTGACATATAACATGGAACATAGAGGACAGGACATACCAACATAACTGTGTATATACATGACATAGAACATGGGACATAGAGGACGGGACATACCAACATAACTGTGTATATACATGACATATAACATGGATTATAAAGGACGGGACAACATAACCCTGAGGCACAGAAGACAAACACATGAAGCAGTAGTACTCCGGGATGCTGCACCTGATGGGCCCAGGGAACCTGAGTGTCATTGTCTTGATCATCAGAAACCTAATATATAAGGGATCTGTCTTTTTGGCCATAAAATTTGTCTATTCATTTAAAGCCCTGGATCAAAAACTGAGACTTTTTGGAAAAATCTAAATCTGATATTGAGATACATAAGAATAAATAAAGTTTATCCAAAAAGTCGCCTCTGACTTACTACATTGCTGGGTGGGTTATGGGGCGCTGCTTGTTCACGCTGCATTTTGTAAGCTCAGAATACACAAAAATGTCACAAAATATAAAAATGTCACAAAATATACAAAATATATGACACTAACCCCAAACCCTTGTGTGCACACAGACATCCTCCCGCAGCTCAGGAGATCACAGCATTTGGTATCTGCAGAATGAATGGTGTGGCCTCGGATGTCTTTGTGGTGCAGAATTGTATCGGTGACCGTGTTATATTGTGATATATATATCCTGTCTTACAATAACATGTGTGCGAGCAGATCACCTGCTGTAACCCTGGAATTGTATCTGGTGTGACATAAAGGAGATTTTATACTCAGGAATAGGTTTGGTGACATGTAATGAATCCTGTGCACACAATACAGAAGCCTTGCAACCAGAGATTTCTGCAGTCAGTGGAAGACAAAGCCCTTTTCTGCATGTAATAATTAGGGTTGAGCGATCGGGATCGGAAAAGATCGGATTCTGATTGGCGATTGAGCAAATTTCACGATCGGGATCAGCTGGAAAATGATCGGCAATCGGATTTTAAAATCAATCCTGAAATCTCAAGATCGGCCCAACCCTAATAATAATGTATATTGTAGTATAGTATAATGTATATTGTGTGTGACCACAATACTGAAGGCACCGTCACCGGAGACAGAAGACATTGTGGAGACCTCGCAGTGACCAGACTGGGATGGAACAGACAATATGTAGGGTGCGATGTCCTATACAATCCCCTACAGTAGTAGTAATATCCTGCTGGTATACGGGGGTCTCGGCAGACCATGGGGGGGGTCACTTACCTGTCGGACATGCCAGTGTGTGATCCGGGGTCTGTGCAGATCTTTGTGCTGTAAATCTGCAGCTTCTTATAAGAGATTTATTTACCCGGGAGGATAATTTCGGCCCCGAGCGACGGAGACACCAGAGAAGATTATTATTATTATCATCATTATCATTATTATTGTCATTATTATTATTATTGTCATTATTATTATCATCATTATTATTATTATTGTCATTATTATTATTATCATCATTATCATTATTATTGTCATTATTATTATTATTGTCATTATTATTATCATCATTATTATCATTATTGTCATTATTATTATTATTATCATTATCATTATTATTGTCATTATTATTATCATTATTATTATCATTATTATTATTATCAGCAGCCGCATTAACCCCGAAATACAAAGACTGAGCGCTCATTCATAGAGATAAGACATGGCAGACACTTATTATACTCTCCGACCCCCAGGACTGACCCCTGTCCTGGTGAAGGTTCTCACTGTGATCTGATGATGGTCTATGGAAGTGATGACAATATTACTGGGGCTCACTGGACAATGGGGCGCAGGCTCTAGGACCCTGTTGGCACCTCTCACCTGTATAGAAGTTGCACTTGGATGTCCGGGGTGAACCTATGCTCTCTGCCGGGACCTATAGAAAGGCACCCACCTCCCTCCCCCTAAAAATATACCCCCACAATATAAAGTCATCCTCACTGCGGCCACCACAGTATAATGTCATTATTAATATGGCCCCACATTATAATGTTCTCCAAAATATAGCCCCCACAGAATAAAGTCTTCCTTAATATGACCCCATAGTATGATGTCCCCATTAATAAGGCCCCGCAGTATAAAGTCTTCCTTAATGTGGCCCTTGCACTATAATTTCCCTCTTAGTTTAGCCCCACAGTATAACATCACCCTCAATATTACCCCAACAGTATAATATCCCTCTTTATATGCCTCCATAGTATAATATCCCCCCTTAATGTGGCCCCTGTAGTATATCTTCCTCCTTAATATGGCCCCACAGTATAATGTCCTCCGGTGGTGTAAGTAAAGTCTTGTGTGCAAACTTTTCTCCGAGGCCCCCTAACCCCTCCCGAGAGCCAATTCTTGATAGTGATGGTTACAGGGGCCGCCGAGATATCTCAGATACTTGGGATACAGCTGTAGTACCTAGAACTGCACTTATCAAGAAAATGGTGAGCGATTACCGAATTGCCCGGCGCATAAACAGTGCTGGGACAGTATAATATGCTCTACATTGGCCCCCTATTCAGTGGTATAATAATACTTTGGTCCTCCATATTAAGGAGGACCAGTAACATAAGTACCGCCAGACCATTGATGCTTTTTTTTTTAATAATATAATAATAGCTCATGAGAGGTCCACTATGGGGCAGAATACTCGTTGAGGTGCCACTGTGAGGCATATAGTACTATATGCAGGGGCCACTTTGAGGCAAAGTACTATGTGCAGGGGCCACTATGAGGCACAGTACTATGTGCAGGGGCCACTATGAGGCACAGTACTATATGCAGGGGCCACTGTGGGACATAAATCAAATCAAATTGGCTTTATTGGCACATATGGATATTTGGCATTGCCAAAGCTAGTAAAGTGCGGGGGGAGTTGGAGTCGAGGGGGAGAGTATGGGGGGGTAGCTGATTTGGGGTATAACAGTCCGCGGAGTCTCATCTTCCTCTTCGTTGTTGACCGCTATATGGGGAGGTGGGGGTGGGGCGGGTGTATTGGGATAAATATAACAGTCCATGGAGTCTCATCTTCCTCTTAGTTGGTGACCGCTATATGGTGGGGTGGGGTGGGGCGGGTGTATTGGGATAAATATAACAGTCCGTGGAGTCTCATCTTCCTCTTGTTTGGTGACAGCTGGACACGTATTGGGCAGCGATCTCCACAGTGGCCTCTTCTTCTCCCAGTAGGATGTAGAGTTTCCTCTTCTCCCAGTCTGGGATGTGGGCAGAGAGTCTTTGGTAGTAGACGGCCCTCACAGCTGAGTATTTGGTGCAGTGTAGCAGGAAGTGGGTCTGGTCTTCTAGGGCCCCCTGGTCACAGTGCTGGCACAGTCTCTTCTCCCGTGGCTTGTACGTCTGTCTGTATCGCCCCGTCTCTATCTCTAGGTTGTGGGCGCTCAGTCTGTACCGGCTCAGGGTCTGTCTGTGTTTGGGGTGGCGTATTCTCTCCAGGTAGGTGGCCATGGTGTAGTCCCTTTGTAGGGATTGGTACACATTGGTGAGTTTCTTGGAGTTATTTATTTCGTTTCTCCATTCTTCAATGTACCGCTCTCTGTTTGCCTCTGTGGTCGCCTTTATTTCGGCCTTGGTTATCATCTGTTGGTGTTTTTGGTTTGGTGGTTGGCTGCTGTTTGGTTGGTGAATGTCTGGTTTGCTCAGGTGGCTTAGCCAGGCTTGGTGGTGGTAGGAGTCGCTCCCCTGGATGTGTGCCTGGAAAGCTAGCGCCCTCTTCTGTATGGTGAGCCATAGGGGGAGTCTGCCTAGCTCTGTCCTGCAGGCTATGTTGGTGGTGTTGCGATGGACATGGAGCAGGTATTTGCAGAACTCCAGGTGGAAGTTCTCTGTTGGGCTGGAATCCCACTTTGACTGGTCTGGGTAGGTGGCTGGGCCCCAAACCTCACTGCCATAGAGAAGGATCGGGGAGATGACAGCGTCAAATATCTTCAGCCAGACCCTCACCGGTGGTTTGAGGTGGTACAGTTGTCTTCTGATGGCGTAGAAGGTTCTGCAGGCTTTTGCTTTCAGGGTTTCTATTGCTGCTTTGAAGCTTCCTGATTGGCTGAGCTCCAGCCCCAGGTAGGTGTAGCTGTTGGTTTTCTCCAGTGTGGAGCCGTTCAGTGTGAATTGTGGGGTGGTGGAGGCTTTATTGTGGCCCTTCTTCTGAAATACCATGACTTTGGTCTTCTTCTGGTTGATGGGTAGGGCCCATGTGGTGCTGAATTTAATACTTTGTGCAAAGGCCAATGTGGGACCTAATACTGTGTGGAGGGGCCACTGTGGGACATTACACAATATGGAGGGGTCAATATGGGACATTATACAGTCTGGAAGCCACTATGGGACATTATAGTGTGTGTAAATGGGGTGCCTTACTGTGCTTAGTCCAGGAAAGGGAGGCAAAGCCAGGGGGAGGAGAGTCAAACGTTTGCTGGGGGGCCCAGTAGTTGCTAGTTACACCCCTGAGGAGGACATTATTTTGTGAGGCCACATTAAGGAGGACATTATACTGTGGGGGCATATTAAGGGGGTCATTATACACTGAAGGCCATATTAAGGGGGCATTATTCTATGAAGGCTATTTTAACCACTTCAGTACCGGGTCAATTTGTGCTCCAGGACCAGACACATTTTCGGTTTATTTTGTATGTGCGGTTTTGAGGGCTGTAACATTTTTCCCATATGTCTCAGTCAACTAATTTTTGTGTCTATTTTCGGGGACACATAGGGCTTTATTTTTATGTTTTCTTTATTTTCAAATGTGTTTTAATTTATTTTTTTTTATATCCAGGAAAATATAAACAAAATAGGAGGGAAATTGTGTCTGGTTTTCAATTTATTTATTTTTTTAAATTTAATAACACAAAGTGTCACTGAAAAACTTTATAATATAGTTTTTCCTCTCCGTTACGGTAATTTTATTTTGTATGGTGTCATCGGGGGTGGGGCTATAACCTTTAATACCCTTTTATTAGTGTATTATTTATTTATTTTTTATTATTATTTTATTTACTTTTTTTTTTTTTTACTTTTTTATTATATTTTTATTTTTTTTCCAGATTGTGTCCCCATAAGGTGATAAGAGACCTTTGGGGACATCTGATCACTTATTTTTTTGTACTTGAAGCTGATTTCTCCTATAACTGGGGCTGCTACATTTAACCCCAGTTGCAGGAGAAATCCAGCCTCCTGCACACTGTATACACAGCTTACTGAGCTGATCTGGGGTCCTGTAGGACCCAGCAGATCTGGTAAGACTCTGCTCCCGGCGGATCACGTGTCCGCCGGGTCAGAGGGCAGCTGAATTATGGCTGCATCCATAGCTGTGTATACAGCGCTCATTGAGCGCTGTATACACAGCGATCAAGAAGGCAGGGGAGGTAATAAATCTGCCCTGTCTTCTCTCTGGGAGCTCCGGCTGAAGTTACAGCTGGCTCCTATTGAAAGCAGTTGCACGATCTCCGTGCAGCTGCTGTGTTCTGACTGGACGTACAGGTACGTCCTGTCAGAACTAGGCAACCACTTTCCGGACGTATATAGTCTATGGGCGGTCCGGAAGTGGTTAAGGGGGGCATTTCTGAGGGCAACATTAAGGGCATAATTATTCTGTGGGGGACATATTAAGGGTGATATTATACTGTGGGACTATATTAAGGGGGAAGTTATACTACAGGGGTCAGATTAAGAGGGAAAATTATAATGTGGGTGCATATTAAGGGCAGTGTTATACAGTGGGGACCATATTAAGTGGGGTATTATATTGTGGGGTTCATATTATGGTGGATATCAGTGGCGTAACAATCAGGCCTGGAGGGTTACAGGGATCACAGCCAGATAGATGTCGTATGTCCGTCTCACAGCGGGGCGAGGTAGGACATAGTGTATATGAGTTCTTGGATATTAGAGAGCTTAGACAAAGGGACAATCCCAGACAGCAGTTGTTGTTAAGGTTTTACTTCTCTTCACACAGTCTCCACAGCTATCACATACAGTACATGAGTCTTTCATAACAGAAATCACTGTATACTGGCAGTTGTACTTATCACTGGGAAAGATGGATGTCTCAATCAGTTCTGGCCTTCAGCTGCTCAGCTAAACTCCCTTCTGTTCTCACTGTTCTGTTCTACAGTCCAGAGTTTCTAGCTTTGCTTCAGGACCAACATGGTGTCTCTTCCCTTTTCCTATTACTCCCCTGGATCACTGTCTCCCTCCCAGCACACCCTGCTGTGTCAGTGACCACTTCCTGTGTCTCTTGTTAGAGCTTTAACTCCACAGGTGCTGGATGATTTTACATCACGGCTGCAGTCTGTCTCTACCTGTCACACTCTCCCCCGCTAATTTCATGTCATCCCTGACATTGGCCCAAAAATATGGCCTCCGTATGGTTAATTTGGACCCAATTGGAACTGTCCTTACTCAAAGGTCAACACCCCTTTTTCCAGATTGTAGGACGTCTCCCACATCCAGGATCCCAGTATCTAACTGGTGGATGTCTCCATTGTCCCTTCTACTGTCCTTAGTGAAGAGATGTGAGACAGTGTCCATAGTACTTCCCTTAACATTAACACATCAACGATAACCATAACCTGACTAAACATAACATTAACAATAACCCTTTTTCATTCTTCAGCTGGAGCTCTTCCTCCGTCTTCAACCACTCTGAATAACTATCCTCAAAGTAGGTTGATTCTATTCACGATAACCAAACTAGTCTATTCATCACAGTTAAAGTCCTCAGTAAAGTAGATCGTGGGTAGATACCACTCTGGTTGGTTTACCTGACCCTTAGGTGTCCACACCTGTCTGAACTGGACAGTTCTTGGTACTTCTCTTGGTTCTCCTAGAGTGTCATACGTCAGGATCATCGGTTTTCTTACTTCTCTACTTGATACTTTCCTGCTGGGTAGTTCTCTTGATGATTCAGTCCTAGCAGCTTCAATGCTCTCTGCTTCCATGTTGCTTGTTAGTTCATTCTCTGATGTGTTTGGAACTGCATCTGTAGGTCCTTGCTCTTCCATTGGACAACCTATTTCTGCATCTTCTAGGGGTTCCTCTGCTCTTACCTCTTCAACTGTTTCTTCACTAACTGGTGACGGATCATCTGAGACCATACAATTATTGGGTGCATTTCGAGGTACAAACTCAGGAGCCTCAGGACCTAACTCACTTTGTTGAGGAATGTTGGTTCCGCGTCTGTTCGGTATACGGAATACAAGGGTTTGATTTTCCTCATCTGAACTCTCACTGTCATCACTTCCATCAACAACTTCCTTCCTAGGTCGTTGTCTGAGAGGTTTTGATTGACGTTTATCAACTTCCTGAATAGCTTGCTGTGGTGGCAGGTAATCACATGGTAGGAGTAGGTTTCGGTGCAATATTCTTGTTTTATCACCTCCTTCTGTTCTTACTTCATAAACAGGGCTGTCATCAGATTTTCTCCTCACAACCACATAAACCTTCTCTTCCCAATATGATCGAAGTTTTCCTGGACCCCCTTTTTCTCATAGGTTTCTGACTAACACACGACTTCCCGGTGTCAATTCAGCTCCATGACATCTTCTGTCATAGTATTCTTTGCTCTTTTTCTGCTCTTCCGCATTCACTTTTGATGCTATGTTGTAGGCTTCATTCATACGTTCCCTCCATACCCGGACATACTCAGGATACGTCTTGTATGTTTCTGAAACTGGGGTATCGAACATAATATCAATGGGTAGCCTTGGGGATCGACCAAACAAAAGGAAGAATGGCGAGTAACCTGTTGCTTCACTCTTAGTGCAGTTATAGGCATGTACCATTTTTGTTACAGAATTCTTCCAATCTCTTTTCTCAGCAGTTGTCAGAGTCCTCAACATTGACAGTAATGTCCTATTGAAGCGTTCTACTTGTCCGTTTCCTTCTGGGTGATAGGGCGTAGTGTGCGATCTTTGGATTCTACAGTATTTCCCTAACTTGGCAAAGAGTTGGTTCTCAAACTCTCTTCCTTGGTCATGATGTAGTTTGGTAGGAAATCCAAACTTCAGAGCAAAATCATTAAAGATCTTTTCTGCTGCTGTCCTGCCTGATTTATTAGTAGTGGCATACGCTTGAGCAAATCGAGTAAAATGGTCCATTACCACTAGGATGTATTCATATCCACCCTTGCACTGCTCCAGGTGTAGGAAGTCTATTGAAACCATTTCAAACGGGTAAGTAGTTTGGATGTGGCCCATGGGCGCTCTGGTCGCCTTGTTAGGATGTTTGTCTTTCAAACACCCACAATTTCTGGTCACAAAACTTTCGATATCTCTTTGCATATAGGGCCAGAAGAACCGTTCACGAATTAGGTTCACTGTTCTTTCTACCCCCAGGTGTCCCATCTCCTCATGGAGTTCTTTGAAAGCCAATCTGTGGTATACTCTGGGTAACACTAACTGTTGGTTCAGTCCTCTCTGACGGTATAAGATACCGTCTGAGCTGAAGTATAACTTTGACCATTCTCTCAGTAAAGTAGTTACTTCTGGTGATTCTGACTCCCTCTCTCGTCTTCCTGGAACCCTGTTCTGGTCCATATACTGGAGGACTCTTCCAATTGTTTCATCTTCTTGTTGCGCTTTCCTGATAGATTCTTTTGACAGTTGTTGGAGGGACATGGGGGTATAATCTTGTTCCCTCACTTCCATAGCGCTTGCTACTGTCAATGGACACCACAGTGGTGTATATTTCTGCTTCTGGATTTCTATCGCCTGAGTGGTGCTCATAATGGTTCCCAGGCAGATTTCCTCTGAGCAAGATTGCATAAACTCTTCAGGCTCTACCGGCATCCTAGACAATCCATCTGCGTCAGCATTGCATCTTCCTGGTCTGTACTTAATACTGAAGTTGAAGTCAGCCAGTTCTGCTACCCACCTCTGACCAGTCGCGTTCAGTTTTGCTGTTGTGAGGACATAGGTCAAAGGATTATTATCAGTGTAGACCTCAAACTCTTGACTGTAATACAGATAATCCCTAAATCGTTCGCAGATAGCCCACTTCATTGCAAGGAACTCGAGTTTCCCAGAATGTAGATGATAGTTTTTCTCAGCGGCTGTCAGTGTTCTGGAACCATAGCCGATGACTCTTAGCTTGCCATTCTGTCGTTGATACAGGGCAGCTCCAAGCCCCACCTGAGAAACATCACAGTGAAGGATGAAAGGGTGGTTAAAATCTGGATATCCCATGATGGGCGGTTTCACAAGATAATTCACTAGTTCTTCTAGTACTTCCTGGTGTCCTGCAGTCCAATTGATTGGTTGCTGCGCAGAAACAGTGTTTCTTTCCTTCGGCTGTGACCCGCCTCTGGTCTTTTTCCTATTTACTGATGTGGGTGAGCTGATTGGCACGCCCAAGAGGGTATATAGTGGAGCTGCAATCCGGGAAAAGTTCTTGATATATGTTCTGTAGTAGGAGAGGAATCCCAAGATCTTCCTCAACTCTCCCACTGTAGATGGAGGCTTGTCTTTCAATGACATTACTGGAGCGATCTCTGCTGGGTCCATGGTATAACCATCTCCAGACACGATTTTTCCCAGAAATCGAACCTTTCTCTTGAACAGTTCACACTTCTTTGGTGTCAACTTTACTCCATGTTGCTGGTAACGTTGGAGTACTGATCTCACATGTTCGACATGTTCAGCAAAGGTCTTGCTGTGTACCACTGTATCGTCTAAGTAAGGCTGGCAAATGTCATCTCTTAATCCTTCTAAACATGTTTCCATACTTCTCTGGAATTCTGCAGGAGCAGAACTAAGTCCAAACGGTATACGGATCCACTCATACAGTCCCCATGGTGTGATGAAGGCTGTTAAATGTCGGCTGGACTCTTCCACAAAACCTTGGTGATAGGCCTTCCCTTGGTCAAGAACAGAGAACCAGGTACTTCCTGATAAGTTATCCAGCATGTCTTGAATTTTAGGGATTGGGTGCCGGTCAGGGATTGACTTCCTATTCAGTTCCCTGTAGTCACAACAGAGTCTCAATGTACCATCTTTCTTCCTGACACATACGATCGGGGAGGAATAGGATGATTTAGACTTTTGGATCCATCCCCTGTTGATTAGATCCTGCAGGTATTCTTTCACTTCTTGGTGTAATGGTTTAGGTATAGACATATAACTTTTAGTTACTGGGGTAGTATCTCTCAAATTGATCTTCAGGTTCAATGATGGTATACAGCCTATGTCAGAGTCATCTTTAGAGAATGCATGGCATTCTTCCCTCAGCATCTGTTTCACTACTGGCAGTTCTTCAGCACTCAGCTGTTCCAGAGGTACTGGGGGATCCCACAGTTCTGGTGTAGTTTGTACAGGTCTTTCGACTGGACAACCATTGTTACTGGGTTGTACCACCGAATTCATGGAAGAGAACTGCGCTGGTCTCACATTGGCAGGATACACAGTCTTAATGGTTTCTAGATGGCCTAACACAGTCTTGGGGTTCAGCCTCACTTCATGCTTTGTCGTATTTCTCACTAACACAGCCACCCGAGCAAAACCACCAGTAGGTATAGTCAATATGGTCTCACCTTGGATAATGCCCTCAGGAAGATCTGAAGAGTCTTTTTGGTACGAACAGTCTCTCTTGTGGTTTTCTTCCTGGTTCAATTCATACACCACACTTCACTCTCACCGTTCTATTCGCAGGAATGATGGTTGGACGCGAGCCGAGCTTGACTTCCTTCAACCTCACTGTGTTCTGTGCTTCCTTTATCCTGCTGACCACCTTCTCCGCTTCCCTGCTAGATATGGTAAACGAGGTGGCTATAGCATCTATTAACGGTGTCAAGGAATTAGTTCGCTGAATGACCTCATTGATCACATTGTACCCAAGGATCGGTTCTTCAGCCACCTTTGGATCACTTGTGACTAGAAAGGGTACGAGTAACTCAATAGCATTGTTCCTCTTAGCTTTCAGCTGAAACATCACTTCCACCCAACCTAGAAAAGGAATTTCAGTTTGGTTCACAGCTCAACCACAGAGTTCTACCGGACCCATGAGTTCTGCAACTGGATGGACACAAGTTTGCGGCAAATGACTCCTTCTCCAATCTTCATTTATAATGCTGGCTTGAGCTCCTGTGTCCCACAAAGCTTTCACTAGGAGTCCATTTAGCTTACATTGAATCAAGCACTTCTCACCAACTAGGCTAATGAGTCTGTCTTCACTACCTGAGAACCGTCCTTGGTTCTGGGGATGCCTGATCAGACTATCACACTGATCGCCGAGTGGTTGATGCCCCTGTCCGCCTTGCTGTAACTGTTGAAGACGATCACACACCTGGGGATAAGACTGATACAACTTCTGTATATCTGAAGCTGTTCTGGGGAGGGGTGGTGTTTGTGTTTGGGACTTCATCTGCTTAGAGAATCGTGACTTTGGACATCCACTGGCATAATGCCCTTCTTCACCACACCCCCAACAATGGACACAGGCGGCATTTCGATTTGACACTCGACATGCTTCACAAGCAGGTCGTCTTCTGTTCTGAAAACCCCCTCCAGGTCTAACTGGTCTTGGCTCTGGTTTAGCGCGAATCAACTTTTTCACTTCCGCTAATTCAGCTCGGAGTTCCCCAAATGCTTTCTCCCAATTAGTGTCGGCTGTTTTCTCTGTCAAAGATGATTTGGTGTGCACAGCAAGTGTAGGAGAATCTTCTCGCCTACCTTCCGGCTGATCGCTAGGCATATTCATTTTCAGCTGGCCCAGCTTGGTCATTTTAGTTATAGAGCCCTTCTTTAATTTTTGTCCACTCTCAGACTCCAAACTAGCTGCCTCGTTCATCTTCTCAATTAGGGTTTCATCTGGAATGTTAGGATCTTCCAGATACTGCTTCATTTGCAACTTTATGTCTTTACTTATTAACCCGGTTCCTAAAGATCTCAAAAACTTCTTCTGTACTAGTCCTGCATCAAACCTTTCCTCTGCATCTACTTCACTGGATGCAAACAACAGCTTGTCTTTGAGTTCTATGGCTCTGAACAAGAAGCTTTGAGGAGATTCCTTGGTATCTTGAGAGATGTTGATGAGTCTATGGAACAGCTCTGAGGTGTTTTCTTCTTTGTAGTGCCCTTTTAAGATCATTTTCAGTTGTGGTAAGGTCAAGTGACTTTTCATTTCTAGCATGTTCCGCAAGTTCAGTCCTGGGCTGATAGCTTTTACCACTGCCTCGATAATTTCTTCCGGCAGATAGCCTTTCTGCAATCCTGCCTCTATCTGGTGCATCAGGTTTGTGTAAGACAGTTTCTCTTTTTGTTCACGTTCTCCAATCTGTCCCAGGATCTTGAAATCTTTCCTGATGGTGATTTGTGATGCTAGAGAGGTCTCTTGTCTTAACTTCCCTAACCTGGGTGGGCTACAAGTTCTGCTGGGTTCTGCTGCTTGTCCAGGGGTTTTGGTCGATTCTTGCACAGCTCTCTTCAATGCTACCAATTGCTCTTTCAATTCCTGCAGCTCAGTCTGTGGGAGGGATTTCTCACTCTCAGTGTCCTGCACTGCCTCTTTACACCCCGGTCTCAAGCTGGTGATGAACTTCATTAAATCATTAAGGAATGTGCACAAGACATCCTCCTCCTCACTATCCCCTAGCTCATCCATCTGCTTGTTGTTGATGGCTGTTAAGAGCTGTCTGTGGTTGCATGTCTTAGAGACCTGTTCTTCTGACACTTTCACATGTGCAGCTACAGCACCCAGTTCCTCATAAGTCAATTGAAGGAGCAACTTACTGATGCTGTTAAGCCGTGTCTCAACATCCATAGCTGTCTGATACTGTGTCTTTAATTGTTGTGGCAGTCTTTACCCAGAATCCCACTGCTGGCAGTCTGATCTTGTCTCTAAATATCCCCGTACGGGCCACCAATGTCGTATGTCCGTCTCACAGTGGGGCGAGGTAGGACATAGTGTATATGAGTTCTTGGATATTAGAGAGCTTAGACAAAGGGACCATCCCAGACAGCAGTTGTTGTTAAGGTTTTACTTCTCTTCTCTTCACACAGTCTCCACAGCTATCACATACAGTACATGAGTCTTTCATAACAGATATCACTGTATACTGGCAGTTGTACTTATCACTGGGAAAGATGGATGTCTCAATCAGTTCTGGCCTTCAGCTGCTCAGCTAAGCTCCCTTCTGTTCTCACTGTTCTGTTCTACAGTCCAGAGTTTCCAGCTTTGCTTCAGGACCAACATGGTGTCTCTTCCCTTTCCCTATTTACTGCCCTGGATCACTGTCCCCCTCCCAGCACACCCTGCTGTGTCAGTGACCACTTCCTGTGTCTCTTGCTAGAGCTTTAACTCCACAGGTGCTGGATGATTTTACATCACGGCTGCAGTCTGTCTCTACCTGTCACATAGAAATGGCCAGGACCTCAGCCACCATAACAGCGGTCAGGGAAAACCTGGTTCCCTAACCGCTACACATATTGTCAATGGGCAGGAGTCCGGCATCTCCGCACCCCTTTCCAATTGAAGCCAGCCCAGGGCAGGGGATTATAAAAAAAAATACTTATACTCACCTCTCCTGGGCTCAGCATCCTTTCTGAGGATCTTGCTGCTATTGACTGAAGTCACGCACACCCGTGACATCACTGTGATTGGGCCTCAGTGGTCACATGGGGTGTACTGGTGTAATGATGTCATCGCGCCCCACGTGACCACTGAAGCCCAATCACAGGCCCCAGCAATGATGTCTGGGGCACATGACCTCAGTCGTCAGGCAGAAGAGGTCCATGGAAGATGCTGCAGAGAGAGGATACCCAGGGGAGGTGAGGTAAGGTGAGTATAAGGGTTTGTTATGTTTAATCACTTCCCCTGGGCCTCCACTTATTATACTCTGGGGTCTGAGTATGGCCCCCCACAGTATAATGTCCCCCTGTAGTATAACTTCCACTTTAATATCGTCCCACGGTATAATGTCACCCTTAATACGTCCACCACAGAATAATTATGCCCTTTTAATGAGGCCTCTACAGTATAATGCCCTTCAATATAGCCCCCACAGTATAATGTCCACCTAATAAGGTCCCTACAGTATAATGTTCCCTTAATATGACCCCAATAGTATAATTTTCTTCTTAATATGTCCCCACAGAATAATACCCTCCTTAATAAGGTTCCTACAGTATAATATCACCCTTAATATAACCCCAATAGTATAATCCCCACTTAATATGTCCCCACATTATAATTTTCTTCCTTATTGTGGTCCTGTAGTATAACTTCCCCCTTAATATATATAGCCCCACGGTATAATGTCCCCCACAGAATAATGAAATAATGTTACCTGCACAGTACAATGCCCGATTAATATGGTCGTCTCAGAATAATGACCCCCTTATTATAGCTTTCAGTGTATAATACCCCCTTCCCTTTGAGCTAGAGCCCCCTCCCCTCCAGCTGAAGTAAAGGGAATATAATCCCTTAGTAGCTGCTCTGATATGACGTTCATATTTTTGATCACATTTGCACCCACATTATAATTGTCACCCTTAATGTCGCCCTGCCGTATAACTTCCCCCTTTTTATAGCCCCACAGTATAATGTCACCCTTAATATGTCCACCAATTATCCCCTTAATGTGGCCCCCACAGTATAATGCCCCCTTATTATGGCCTTAAGTGTATAATACCCACCTTAATATGGCCCTGACAGAATAATGCCCTCCTAAATATGTCCCACAAAGTATAATGTTCCCTTAATATGACCCCCACATTATAATGTCCTTTTAATATATATTGCCACCTCTTGTGACCTCCACCCTAAACACTAATACTCATCTTGCTCCATTCCCCTGCAGTCCACTGCTACATACACCACGTGGGCAGTAGGTGTAATATAGTGATGTCACTAGGACAGTATATCCCCCTGCCTGGGTGCAGACACAGGGGCCATATAGAGAAGCAGGGGGTAAAAGGCTTTCCCCTCCACCAAAGCTAAAACTGGGACATAACATCTGCCCTAAGGGACAGTGGGGCAGCACCTGGAATCCAGGACTATCCCACTAAATCTGGGATGGTAGAATCGCATAAAAGACAAAGGAGCCAAAGTAACCCCCAAGCCTGCAAGAGGAACTACTGGAGGAGACCCTGGGCATTGTCATCTTGGGTGAACCCAGTCTTCTGTACTACTATCACCACTACTGGCTCTGTCCACTGGAGAATAACAACCACAACTCCCATCAGCAATGGTGTACAGTCCTACTAGTAGGAAGCCCTGAAAGTAGGAGCTAGCCGCGGCCATGTCCAACACCAACGACCAGTGAAAAGGGGCACGGCTTACTGAACCCGGCCTCAAAACAGACAGCCCCACTATGTTTATGGCAGGTCCAGTGGAGGGGCATGGATGGTCCAAGAATGGACACAAGCATCCCTATACAGCCAACTAAAAGGCCGGGTTCACACGGAGTTACGTGCCGCGAGATTTGGCACGTAGACGCCGCGTGACCCTTTGCGTGCCGTACACGCTCCCATTCATTTCAATGGGAGCGGGGAGCGTATGCGCCGCGCTAGTTTGCGGCCGTGCATTTATTCACGGCCGCAAACTAGCGCGGCGCATACGCTCCCCGCTCCCATTGAAATGAATGGGAGCGTGTACGGCACGCAAAGGGTCACGCGGCGTCTACGTGCCAAATCTCGCGGCACGTAACTCCGTGTGAACCCGGCCTAAATATGTGTTATGTGATCAGGTCTCAGCCTACACCTTATAGGTGCTTGTTATCACTATACAGATTACAGGGCCTTGCCTATCATGAAATGCCCCTCAGAGTGTTTAACGTAGGGGGGCGCATGGTGTCACTGCACCCCGGGAGTTTTAATGGTTTTACTTTGATGTTATTTAATGGTTTACTTTTGATGGTTTTAATGGTCTTTGACTAATTGAGTTCTCCCCTATTTTCTGAGGTGATCTAAAGAAATGGTGCTTACCACTGAGGTCAAGCTAGGTCAGCTGTGCCCAGCACGAGCAGGTTCTAGAAAATTCCAGCTGTTCTGCCTGACAACGGGTCATCAGCTGATTGGATACCAGATGTTTGCCCAGTAACCGGTTAATCAGCTGATTGGACAGCTGTTTCAAAGGCGGGAAAATTTGAACGTAAAAAGCCGGCTCACCTGTGAGAGACGCGGCAGTCTGTGAGGAGATCATCTGGATCAGATCATCGATGGAAGCCCTTCTCAAGCAGCTGATAGAGAAGGCGGAAGCAGCCGGAGGGGAAGAATGGCTAAAGCGGTGCCTGTCACAACCGATAGCCAGCGGAGCTGGGGAGAGCAGTGCCGCAGAATTCCCTACCTTAGCCGTTCCAAGGAGCAGTGGAGCCGAGCATCCGGAGCGTCCGGCAGCTGAAGTGACACTGCCGGCGAAGAGAAGCAGAAGGAGCCGGTCAGCGTATACTCCGCCTCCTGACGTCAGGCGGAGGCGGAGTGCAGGCAGTGTCGGTGGTTCCCAGCATAGAGAGGAGCGGTCCAGGCCGGCGCGTCACTCTGACACTCCTCACAGTGACGCAGGAAGAGGAGAAGACCCGGATGAAGAACGGAGCGGTGGAAGTCACGCGAGTCTTCAGAGGAGGAGCGTGTCGGGGGATGGTGAGAGGGAGTTGCGGGGCCCGCACCGGCAGCTAGTCAGCCAGCGTCCCCTTGCGTGCCCTTATCAGGGCGTGCAGGTGTCTGAACGCAGGCGGAGCTATAGCCTTGGGATGCAGCATCCTGCTGCCCCCTTTCAGCTGTCGGATGTAGTGGCACCTGCCCCCTCGGTATCTCTCTCGGCTGCTCCAGAAGTTGGTCCCAGAATGCTGGATGAAGAAGAAGGTGGCAGTTCTGGTATGCAGACTACCCAGCCTTCCTCTGGCCGAGCCCAGGAGGTGTCGTCTGAGGGTGAGAACCTCCATGTTTCGTCTGTCTTTTTAAGTGAACTGATGCGTTTGGTTAATGACTTTACTGGTGCTTCTAAAGCACAGAATGTGTCTGGGGCATGGGTTAAACCTCCCAGCACAATCAGTTCTAGTTCAAGTAATATAAAATGTGTTCTTCCTGTTATTGAAAAGGGTGCAGGTGTGTCCGAGACCTGCTTGAAGGAAGCAATGACGTGCGAACTTTCCCCTTTGGGTTTTCACTTATCATTATCAGTGAAAGAAAAAATTTGGAAGTTGGAGTTTGTTGACCTGCTCTCATTGCTTCCTTCAGCAAAGGATACATTGCTGCGTGGTGAGAAAAAAGAGGATAAGGGCGAGGATGATAGGAAAAGGTCGGTGCCTAGATCATTTCATAATTGGATCCAGGCTTTTTGTATATATTCCGCTGTGTTGGGTGAAAGACACCCTCATTTGTGTTCTGGCCTTTTCCAGCATCTGGACATTATCCTGGAAGCGTACAAGAATTTTGGCGGGATGGCTTGGTTCACTTATGACGAGCTCTTTCGCCAAAAGATAGCAGTGTATCCCTCACTTAAGTGGGGGGAGAAGGACGTAGGCTTGTGGCTGAACTTGATGCTGCCACAGAGAACTACTCCAAGCAGGCAGCAGGCCCCGTCTCAAGGTACTTTGAGAAAAGGGGTCTGTTTCGCCTTTAATGAGTCTAACTGTAAATGGCTTCAGCACTGTCGGTATAGGCATGAGTGCTCCTTTTGTGGGGGCGCACACCCTATGTCGCGGTGCTTTAAAAGGAACTCTCAGTCTGGCCAGCAGCAGCCCAGTACTAGGGAGCAAGTGGCAAAGAGCATCGACCCCAGTGATATGGCAAAACATGCTGTATTGGTTAAATCTTTATCCAAACAAACCGATGGCTAGTTTACTGTTGAATGGATTTAGATTTGGTTTTGAGGTTCCCACATTTTTAGGACCGGGCTGCTTGCGGGCAAAAAATTTGAAATCTGTTGATCAATATAGTGAGGTAGTTGCTGAAAAGATTAAAAAAGAATTAGTAGCAGGTAGAGTTGCTGGTCCTTTTATTGATCCCCCTTTCGTTGATTTCCGGATTTCCCCTTTAGGTATTGTTCCTAAAAAGGAACGGGGTGAGTTTCGCTTAATCCATCACCTCTCTTACCCCAAACAACATTCCTTGAACGATGAGTTGAGTAGAGATGACTGCTCGGTGGTTTATGCATCATTTGAGGATGCGCTATCGATTTTGAGGGGTTGTGGCCAAGGAGCCTTATTGGCAAAAGCCGATATTAAAGCGGCTTTTCGGTTGTTACCGGTTCATCCGGCGGGTTTTAATTCTTTAGGTTTTTATTTTAATGGTGATTATTACTTTGATATGTGCCTTCCCATGGGCTTTAGTAAGTCATGTAAATATTTTGAAATTTTTTCTACATTTTTACAGTGGGTTATTGAGCATGAAACGGGTTTTGGTAATTGTTTACATTATTTAGACGATTTTCTTTTTGTTAGTTCTGCTGGTTCTTCTGCATGTATGTTGTTATTAAATAAGTTTATGAGTATTTGTAATTATTTTGGCATACCGGTTGCTAAGGAAAAGACGGTTTATCCTTGCTCCTCTTTGGAATTCTTGGGCATTATAATCGATTCTGAGAAAATGGAATTTAGGTTACCTTTGGAAAAAATTGTTAAAATGACTGTATTAATAATTGATATGTTGGCTAAGGAGAAAGTCACTTTAAAGGAAATGCAGTCCCTGCTTGGCTTACTAAATTTTGCGGGTAGAATAATTCCCATTGGGAGAGTTTTTTCTAAAAGATTGTATATGGCAACTAGTGGTTTAAATTCCCCATTTTCTCATATTCGTTTAACTAGTAGTCTGAAGGAAGACTTAGCATTATGGCTTGAGTTTTTGAGTAAGTTTAACGGCGCCAGTTGTTGGCAGTCTGATTTTATAGCAGCTGATGCTTTGAATTTATTCACGGACTCTGCAGGTAGCGTGGGCTATGGTGCTTTCTGGAACGGGCATTGGTCTGCTGAGAGATGGAATGAGTCCTGGGTTAAGAATGGTGTAGTTAATAATATTGTTTTGTTAGAATTGTTCCCAGTTGTTGTTTCAGTGGTAATTTGGGGTTCATTTTTTAAAAATAGAAGGATTCTCTTGCACTCTGATAATCAAGGAGTTGTATTTGCCATTAATACGCTGTCATCAAAATCTGACATGGTAGTAAAGCTCCTAAGGCATTTGGTTTTATGCTGCCTCAGACTTAATATCTGGATTAAAGCTAAATATGTGCCAGGGAAATGCAATGTGTTAGCGGATTCTTTATCCCGTTTGCAGATGGAGGAATTCTTTACCTTCGCGCCGGATGCGATGAAAGTGGGGATCCCTTGCCCAGCCCATCTTTGGGAAATTATATGGGACTGATTGCAGATAATTTAAAGGCTTCCTTGGCAAAAAGAACTTGGACTGCTTACTCAGCAGCATGGAGGGAGTGGTTGCAATTTTGTAACATAGTCAATGCTGATCATTTAGTAGCAGATGTTGCAACATTGTTACTATTTGTCTGCACGCTTATTGAGAAAGGGTTATCGCATGCATCCATACAAAAAAGTTTAGCAGGGATTTCATTCTTTCTAAAAATTGCGGGGCAGCAAGCTATTTCGGCACAATTTTTGATAAAACAAGTGCTTAAGGGATACCTTAAATCAAGTACCTCCCAATCTAGGAGAGTACCAATATCCATATCTGTTCTAAAAAAATTGTGGTTGATTTTGGAAGATATTTGTTTTAATAATTTTGAATTGTATTTATTTAGAACTGCTTTTATTTTAGCATTTTTTGCAGCATTGCGAATTTCTGAACTTGTAGCGGAAAATGGCAACTCGGATACAGGTTTGAGTTCCTCTGATATACAACTTTCCGGTGATACTTTAATTATACGTATTCGAAGTTCTAAAACTGACCAATTAGCGAAAGGTTGCTTTATTCACTTGTTCGCATTGCCAGGCTGTATTATTTGTCCAATTAGGAACGTGACAAAATGGTTGGAGATCAGACCACAGGTATCAGGTAATTTGTTGTTGCATGCGGATTTGAAACCATTAACAAAATATCAGTTCAATTCTGTTCTTAAAAAATGTTTATACAAGTTGAATTTGCAAGATCTTAAGATTTCTTCCCATTCTTTTAGAGTAGGTGCTGCCACTGAGGCAGCCCGTCTTGGTCTAGATGAAGCAATTATTAAGAGAATTGGGCGTTGGGAGTCTAGGCGTTTTAAGCTTTATATAAGACCTGATCTGTTACCTGCTTAATTAATTCTGTTTTTATTCTAGGAGGCCAGTTAGTGATCTGGGTTCTGGGCCATTCTTTCGTATATTGGGCCCAGAAGAGGGCTATTAGCAGAAGTTACGGTGAAAATTTGTCATTTAATAAATGTTCTGTTAATATCTTTTGGAGAGGTATAAGGGGTATGCTATGGAAATCTTTAATTTCAGAAGTGCAGAGCCTTTTATATTCATGGCCTTGCCCTCAGATTCTCATTATCCATTTGGGTGGTAACGATTTAGGCAAAATAAAAACATTGGATTTTATGGCTGAGGTTAAGAGGGATCTTGCTATGTTAAAATGTCTTCTTCCTGACACTGTTCTGATTTTTTCAGAAATCATTCCTAGGCTCATTTGGAATGATGGCAATAATTTGTTTGTGAACAAAATCAGGAAGAGATTTAATAAATCCATGGCTAAATTTTTGCCCTGCCTGGGAGGGTTTACTTATCGTCACGTTGATTTGGAGGGTTTTGTTTCTGGCCTTTTTAGAAAGGACGGAGTCCATTTTTCTGATGTGGGAAATGACATTTTCAATGTTGGGTTGCAAAATATGATAGAAAAAGGCTGTCGGTGTTTTTATGGGGGGGGGGGCCTTGACTAAATAGTCAAGGCTTATGGGGGTTTTAGTCGCCCAGATAATTTTGGGTGGACTTGAATGGTCAGACTTTGTTTACATGTTTTACAGTTGGTTTATTTATTGATTGATTGATTTATGATTTAATGGTTATTTATTCAAACTATTTGTTCAATTATTTGATTACCCATTGATTCAATTATTTATTTCCATTTATTATTTAACCCCGAAAATAAAACATCGCGGCCTATTTTATTCCACTAAACAGTTGTCGTGTCTTTACTTATTTATTTGGTAAGATTTTAATTCAGTATGGTTTTGGGTTTTTTATATTTTAATGTTCCTGTGGGTCATGTGACACCATGAAATGCCCCTCAGAGTGTTTAACGTAGGGGGGCGCATGGTGTCACTGCACCCCGGGAGTTTTAATGGTTTTACTTTGATGTTATTTAATGGTTTACTTTTGATGGTTTTAATGGTCTTTGACTAATTGAGTTCTCCCCTATTTTCTGAGGTGATCTAAAGAAATGGTGCTTACCACTGAGGTCAAGCTAGGTCAGCTGTGCCCAGCACGAGCAGGTTCTAGAAAATTCCAGCTGTTCTGCCTGACAACGGGTCATCAGCTGATTGGATACCAGATGTTTGCCCAGTAACCGGTTAATCAGCTGATTGGACAGCTGTTTCAAAGGCGGGAAAATTTGAACGTAAAAAGCCGGCTCACCTGTGAGAGACGCGGCAGTCTGTGAGGAGATCATCTGGATCAGATCATCGCCCGCCCTCCCACCCAATTGTCATTCTCAAGACTGTCGCGAAGTTTTATTAGAGGGGGTTTTAGTCGCCCAGATAATTTTGGGTGGACTTGAATGGTCAGACTTTGTTTACATGTTTTACAGTTGGTTTATTTATTGATTGATTGATTTATGATTTAATGGTTATTTATTCAAACTATTTGTTCAATTATTTGATTACCCATTGATTCAATTATTTATTTCCATTTATTATTTAACCCCGAAAATAAAACATCGCGGCCTATTTTATTCCACTAAACAGTTGTCGTGTCTTTACTTATTTATTTGGTAAGATTTTAATTCAGTATGGTTTTGGGTTTTTTATATTTTAATGTTCCTGTGGGTCATGTGACACCATGTACAGGGCTCAGGTCATGTCCGTCTTACACGTCATGGCTGTGTTTATTTCTTCTACATGTGAGAATTCCTCTCAGACAGGAACGTAAAACATTCAGTAAATTATCATCTTAATTTAAACCTCTGAGAAGATGTCTCCGGAGTGTCTCATCCGAGAAGATGTCTCCGGAGTGTCTCATCCGAGAAGATGTCTCCAGGGTGTCTCATCCGAGAAGATGTCTCCAGGGTGTCTCATCCGAGAAGATGTCTCCAGGGTGTCTCATCCGAGAAGATGTCTCCGGAGTGTCTCATCCCTGTAGGTCCAAGTAATAGAAGAGACATCCTCCGGGGAACCCACGTCTTATCATAAAAGATCAGGACTTACAGAGGAGAAACCACCTGAAGATCTGGATATGTGATAGACAAGACATGTGGTCACTGTAGGAAACTTCTCAAGATACATCAGGTAAGAGACTCCAAGACACCTCCATACAGCCCTATATACATCAGACAAGAGACCTGCAGTCCAGTTCTCTCTATACCGGGGGTCCTGGGTGCTTTCTCTCACCTCTATATTGCCCCTTTCTGCTCTTCTCTGCCTCCATTGAATCTATTGGTTCCACCCTTTTAATACATGTAACAATGGCGGTCTGCAGTCACCGCCGTACTACTACTACGGTAGGTGGCAGAGCTGTCCGATACACACCCGCTGTACATGGGGCATCGTACATTCAGTATTGTAGAGCGCCATTGTTAGGGCAGGTTCACACTGAACAGAATTGTTGGGTTGTGTCCCGGGCAGGTGGGTGACATTTTATAGCTCTCATTCACATGCTGCAGATGTTTCCTGTAATAAATCTTTTCATTAACCCCTCGCATGTCATTATCTGTTACACTCCTTTGTTTGCCGGCTGCCCGGGCCTGTAGGACCATCACTGCCCCGGATAGTGAGTGGCCGCACTTATCTGCCATCTATTGCTGTGATATCACTTATTACAATCTGTATGGAGAAGCGGATTTATCCAGAATATTCTAGGAGATGGCTGGAGAAAAAGGACTTGGCCATCTCCTCAGCCAGGTCTAGCTGTCGCGTGGTTGGAGCTCAGAGCTGGACTTCTCACCATCTTGTGACACATCATCCTAGTGATAGGTCTCCCCACACCATCAGGTCCAAGTGAACCTCCCAAACTAACCATGGCCCCCGGACAAACCCTCTAATCCCAATATCCCCCTGGAACAGTAGATGTTTACATTGCAGACATAAAACAGCGCTGATAGGGGGCGCCATTTCAGCTCTGACCTCAAGCAGCAACAAGACTGGGCCCATCTCTGCAGGCGCGAGACTGCTCTACTGTACATGTATCACATAAGAGACATTCCCGCAGCCATAGGGTGAAGCCATCTCTAAATACACCAGGTATGAGACATCTCTAAATACACCAGGTATGAGACATCTCTGGAACTACCAGATGTGAGACATCTCCACAAACATCAAGTAAGAGACATCTGTAGATAAAACACATTAAGCAGAACTTAGCAATTGGGAGCAAAACTGGTAACATCAGCCCAATGCCAATCTGCTGCTATAAAGGGAATGGCCAACCAATATACTTCTTTCCTGTCCACTGCATGGCTGATAACTGTGTGATCTCTGGATAACCGATTGGTTGGTCCCTCAACAAACACACAAATGAGGAGTGGTGGTCAGATGTCTGCACTACTGGTCCATTCAATGGGACAGATGGAAATAGCCAAGTGCTATACACACCAATAAAGATGAAATGGACTCGTAGTGCAGATGTGTGACCGCCACTACATTCCCATGGAGGACTCAGGACGTCGGACATCATGATCTTTGTGTTCCCCGGTGGTCACACCAATCACACATTTGTCACCCATCTTCAAGACTAGAGTTCAGCGAGCCGGATCGCCATGACGAAGGTTCCTTACAAATTTTCCAACAATCTTGGGTTCTCCACCCACAAATTACTATTATATTACGGGTTTCTTCATACCCCAGAATATTATAGGCAGAGTCCCATGGGAGGTGTGGAAGAATAACTGATTATTTGCCAGATGAGGTTGCGAGGTTGGTCCATCTCCGTTCAAGAGTAATTTGGTGACAACATGTTTACTATGTTATAATATAGTCAGAATTACATATTTATATCTCCCCCGTTTGGGTTGGGTCCTTGTTCCTGGTGGCAATCTTGAGCTTCAGTTTTTTATCTGTATTTGATCCCAGTTTTTTGTTTCACCAATAAAGAAGAGCAATTTCATGGCTGTCACAAACCAGATAGAAGTCACAGAATTTGTGTTTTCTGGACTGACCGATAATGAGAACCTGAAATCCTTCCTCTTCATACTCCTCCTGCATGTCTACGTGGTGACCGTGGTGGCGAATGTTGGTCTGGTGGTCATTGTCAGTACCACATCAGGCCTCCAGAACCCAATGTACTACTTCCTGAGTTACCTCTCTCTGGTGGACGTCTTTTATTCCTCCACCATAACTCCTAAGATGCTTGTAGACCTTAAGTGTTTGAAGAAGACCATCTGCTTTGAAGGTTGTGCTCTTCAGTTCTTCTTCTATGCCGCTCTAGCAGCTACAGAGTCATTTCTCCTCTCCACCATGTCCTATGACCGCTATGTTGCCATCTGCCACCCTCTCCATTATGTGTCTATAATGACTAAGAAGAAGTGTCTACATCTTGTTCTCTTTTCCTTCTCAGTTGGCTTCATACAGTCTTCAATACAGACCAGCTGCACTTTCAGTCTCCAATACTGTGGGTCCAACCTTATTGACCACTTCTACTGCGATGCTCCTCTGGTCCTCAGACTGTCCTGCTCAGATACTTCTACCTGTGACATGGTCACTGTCTACACTGTGGGCATTTTGGCCATAGGTCCATTGATGACTATCCTTGTCTCCTACACACTGATAATCTTCTCAATTACCAACATGATATCTACAGAAGGTAGAAGGAAAGCCTTCAGTACCTGCTCTTCACACCTCATGTGTGTCTTCATCTTATACGGCACTGTATTGTTCACGTACTTGTGTCCTCCATCCAGTGTCTTTACCATACGAGACAAGGTGGTTTCTGTCTTCTACACGGCAGTGACTCCAATGCTCAACCCTCTTATATACAGTCTGAGGAACCAAAATGTGAGAGGAATCCTAATACAATCAGTTCATAGATTTCAATGTCTCTCTGCACAATATGGATCCTGCAAGAATTAAATATATAGCCACAACCATCCAAGATGGTTATATATATATAGCGGACTCTATGGTGTCTTCTAGCAGGACCAAGGTGAGAAGTAAGCATAGGCAGGCGACCACCCAGGCCACCAGTTCTGTAGTAGACTGCCATCACCTCTCAAGCCCAGTGCCAGCAACGTATATCTTCATGGTGGCCATGACACTTTACTCAAGTCCCAGGCTAGCAGTCAAGAGCTGACTTTGTGGCCGTAGCATTGGTGGTGCAGTGTGCCCTGAGGGATAAATGGAGAGCTGACAGGCTGTAGTGGCTGAAACACAATCTGACTAGTATAAAGGAGGCAATGTACCCCCTGCTGCCCCTTACCTGGGGTAAGGTACAGCCACCATTGGGAGAGGAAAAAGACACAGGTAAATCCTCTACCATCTCAATAAGTGTACACATAGCTATTTAATAGGTACTAGGATCATTTGTATTTCTATTTTCAGCCAGCTCTATATTATATGACACAAGTATCCCGGTCCAAAAATCTGAGTCAGCCACTACTGCACAGGTTCAAGAAGGGTAAGCTACACGTCAACACTATTGTTTTAACCCTATCGTGTCAGCCACTGGTCTACATTATACTGTCTAACCATTAACCATTAGCATGTATATTCACCCACAGTATTCTGTATATAGACCGGTTGAGACACCGATACCCTATCGTATTCACGACTTCCAGTCGACCCTATAGATACACTATTGAGGGTAAGCACCTACTTTACTATACAACATCCAATATCTGCACTACCTTGTATCATATTTCTCATTATACTATGCATCTACCCACAGGCTCATACATCTCTCTAGAGGAATTTCCCTACATCCAAACTTACTAAAGATCAGAAACGGTACGTCCTATCATATATGTTTCTAATGACTTTCTCTACCTTCTTATCACAGGGATGCCTTGACCATCCAGAGATCACTAAATTATCTTTTGGTTTAAGGGGACACTATCTTTCAGTCTAACTCTATGCCTCATGCCTTACTTATGAGTGACCAAGGACCTATACGGCAGAACGGCGAGCCATGTCTTATGTAATTTGTGCACTCCAGGAGAATCTCTTGTGATATCGACTTGTCCTTCTGGTCTTGTCTCTAGTATAGCGTATTAGTGATGACTTTGTATATTTTGTATATTTTGTACAGTTGGTTATTGTCAAGTCACCTCTTTGTATATTAACACATGATATGCTTTGGTGGAATACTCACTTTTTGTTTGTTCTGTATTCTGCTTATTTGTAGAGTCTGATGAAGGCCATTCAGGCCAAAAACGTTTATTTTCGTTTTCACCAAGCTTTGTAGAAACCCTTGAGAATTAAAAGCAATCAAGCAAAAGATTTATTGTCTCTCGGTGGGATTCTTTATAACATAGAATACGGATTGGGACCCTATCCCACCTTCTACCCAGCAACATCCATCACACTCCTCTGCTCAACTTAGGTCAGTTCTTCCTTCCCTGCTAAGGAGTGACAGAGTTTTCTGGAGAACCTTGGTTAAAGTAAGCCCAGCTAATCTGTGGACGTCAGCTCATATGACACTAGTGCAGATCTGAGATGGGCCAAAGCCCTGCTCACTTTTTGAGACAAGGTGTATGAGAGCGACTGTGATAGAACTCAAAGCCACAATCCAGTCCATGAGCCACAGGCCAGCTTGGACACCATTTTTTAACCTGCACCCCACAGTATGGGCATTGCAAGTATTTTTGGCATTTTTTTTTTTAAAGAAAAGGGCACACTTCTTCAAGGAAACTCCCTAAGCTACAGAGACACACTGATCCCAGGGAAAACCATCACCAAAAATCTTCTCCAGCTCTCTGGTTACCAAGGTTGTGCCTCCATTTTATTACGACTTTCAGTTTCTTGTTACCTGCCCTTCTTCACGAGTCATGAATTGTTGCACAATTCAACATTGTCTCCTGAATCTTCTACCTCCTGGGCCGACACCAACGGAACGCCAACCACCATCAGGCTCAGGAAGTCCTACTTCCGGCACTGCCCCAGGGAATAGGCTATTCATGGAGTCGGTTCGGTTGGTTGGTCCACATCATCCTGGTAGTTAGCGACTGCGATCTCTAGAGACCAGAGGTCACCACCACATCACATATAATATGTAGTGACTTACTCGTGAGATGACGCCCTAACCAGTCACAGGGTTACCTACTGTTGGTTTCTCCACATTACATTTTTCCTTTGTAGGTGAAGCTGAAGATGATCGAAATCCCAAAACACTTCCAGCCCTTCCCCATTGTTTCTAAGGGAAAATTTACATGGAAGGGGAATTTGAGGCAGACTTCTGTCCTGACTTCTCTTCCATTTCCGCCCATCTGGCTGAATCATCTGATGCGAGGTCGATTAGATGCTTAGTTATTTCATTGTCCTTCTTAGGGTGGAATAAGCCACTGATTTTGGGGTGTAACCCACCTCCGCTGTTTGTATATAACCAAAGGGAAAACACCAGCTCAACTCTTTGTATTGCAATTCCAATTGGTGGGAAAGAGGTCATAAATTGGCCTAATTTCACCGAATTTTCAAGCATGAATTTTGTCTGCTCTCTGACTGGTTTAGAAGATCACATCCCGCTTTGTAGATTGTGCTGTGGCCTCAGTTCACACCTCAGTATATCTACCCTGCTACACCAGTCACACCACCGAGTCCTGACATTCACTGACACCCCTTACTCATTGTCTCACAGAAAGCTGGCATGGTGTGCCCTTTATAAAATGAAGGGCTCCACCTACGTCCCTCTTTATTCCCAGATTTCCTAAATAATCCAGCCTTAGGATCACACTGCACACATGGGCACACACAAAAAAAAGCAGAGCATTACCCTCCTGCCCTAGGCCAATGTTGGGGGTCTATGTATCAGAATAAATAAGGTCTTTAAACAATTCCTTAAGGTCTCCCAGTAAGATATAGATGTGGTTGTATAAGGGTCCTGGATAGGTTCTGACTCAATTCATACCTAACAAGTAAGAGAAGTCTTGGGCGTCATCCTTCATCCTACCAGTTTGGTCAAATCCCAGTTGACATTATGAATTCAGGATCTTCAGGAACGTAATGGTTGAGTAGACCAATGGACTTCAATGGTGGAGAAATCCCTGCAGGACACCTCCCCTTCCTATACTGCCTCTAATAGGTGGTGACCCTGTAAGTCAATCCTTTAGAGAGGTCCTAAATATACTCCACACCAGAGACCTCCACCTCTGGACAGCATTTGTTCGAGCACCAACAATTCCTAGAAGACGGGAGAAGTTCATAGTTGTAATATGGGCAGAGATTTATAGTAACGCCCATATTTATGAAATAGTGCCAAGTATCTATAAGGGTGACCACCATGTATCTTCACCACATGGTGCATCAGTATTTACCTCCTGATCAGTGTAGTACATGACCATTGATTGATAGGACCTCGTTCACACTAGGTCTCCATGACATCACCTGGAAACAGAAGGGGACATGTTACCATCAGGGACTCTCAGCAGTGCAGGGCTTCATGCATGCAATGCATAAGGAGGTCTTCGGACCCTGACACTGGGGCCATTGGGGAGAACTACCAACTGTCCAGGGGCCACTGTGGGATATTATTACTTGCCTGGAGGCCACTAGAGATTACTACTACGTGAATGGGAGCCACTGGGGAGCACTACTGTCTGGTGGCCACGGGGGGACATTACTATTTGCCTTTGGGCAAATGGAGAGCACTACTATGTGCCTGGGGGCCACTGGGGATAACTAATAACTTTCTGGGGCCACTGTGGGACATTGCTTGGCTGAGGACCACTGTGTAGCACTACTACTTGCCTGGTGGCCCCTACTTTCTTGCTGGTCCGTGGGAAACATTACTACTTGCTTAGGGGCCACTAGGATGTACTAATAGTTACATGGGGGCTGCTTGAGAATACTAATACTTTCCGTGGGGCCAGTGAGGACATTACTATTTGCCTGAAGGCCATTGAGGAGTACTGCTAACTGCCTCGGGTCTACTCGGGAATACTACTATTTGTCTGGGGGTCCTTAGGAAATACTACTACTTGCCTGGAGGCCACTGGGGACATTACTACTTGCCTGGGAGCCATTGGGGAATATTACTAACAACCCAGGAGCCACTAAGGAGCATTACAACTTGCCTCGGTGACAATGGGGAGCACTACTATTTCCCTGGGGGTCACTGAGAAATATAACTACTTGCCTGGGGGCTACTGGGAAATATTACTCTTTACCTGTGGATCACTAATGAGCACTACTACTTGCTGGGGAGCCAGTGGAGAGCACTACTATGTAAAGGGCACCACTATGGAACACTACTTGCCTGGAGTCCACTGAGAAGTATTATTAAGTGCACGTGGGCCACTGGCTGGACTTTATTACTTGCCTGTGGGCCACTTGAGGACATTACTATTTGACTGACACTGGGAAGCAGTACTACGTACTTGGGGATCACTGGGGAGCAGTTATAGGTGTCTTGGGGCCATTGGAGAGCATTATTAGATGTCTGCAGACCACTGGGGAGCGCTACTAGTCTGGGGGCCACTGGGAAGACCTACTAGTCTGGGGGCCACTGGGGAGCACTACTAGTCTGGGGGCCACTGGGGAGCACTACTAGTCTGGGGGCCACTGGGGAGCACTACTAGTCTGGGGGCCACTGGGGAGCGCTACTAGTCTGGAGGCCACTGGGGAGCACTACTAGTCTAGGGGCCACTGGGGAGCACTACTAGTCTGGGGGCTATTGGGGAGCACTACTAGTCTGGGGGCTATTGGGGAGCACTACTAGTCTGGGGGCCACTGGGAAGCACTACTAGTCTGGGGGCCACTGGGAAGCACTACTAGTCTGGGGGCCACTGGGGAGCACTACTAGTCTGGGGGCCACTGGGGAGCACTACTAGTCTGGGGGCTATTGGGGAGCACTACTAGTCTGGGGGCCACTGGGGAGCACTACTAGTCTGGGGGCCACTGGGGAGCACTACTAGTCTGGGGGCCACTGGGAAGCACTACTAGTCTGGGGGCCACTGGGAAGCACTACTAGTCTGGGGGCCACTGGGGAGCACTACTAGTCTGGGGGTCACTGAGAAGCACTACTAGTCTGGGGGCCACTGGGAAGCACTACTAGTCTGGGGGCCACTGGGGAGCACTACTAGTCTGGTGGTCACTGGGGAACATATTAAAGTGTTGAGCATGATGTTATGTGGAGGCCACTAAGGGAACCTAGTGATGGCCAATATTGATATGTGCTGGGTGGGAAGTAAAGGAGGGTGTAGTTTTTAGGATGCATTCACACGCTGCAGTTTTGATAAGCTTTTTGGTGAGGTTTTCTTGATCCTAGTAACACCTGCTAAATTATTCTACCTGATAGGCTAAACCTCTAAGCTCAGCAGTAGAATTCTATTCGCTCCTCACTACATAGATATTGTCGTCATCTGGGATTCTAGAATTCCCATTATTTAGTGCAGAGTGGCCGCGGCTGGTGCCCCTGATGTGTAGTAGTGGCATGCCAGGTCAGCATGTCTGTACCCGAGATAGTGTAATATCCTTATCTCTTAATATAAGACGTCACATTAGAAGGTAACGTTCTAGTCACTCAGTCTCAGTATATGTTTAGAGTTAACCCCTTCCTGCTTGTGACATTTTTCGATTTTCCTTTTTGTCTCCCCACCTTCCACACCCCATATTTTTCCATTCACAGTCATATGAGGGCTTAATGTTTGCGGGACAAGTTGTTTTTCATGATGGATCCATTTATTATTCTGTGCAGAGTACTGGGAGACTGAAAGAACATTCAGAATGGGGTGGGATTGGAGGAAACGTGTATTTGTGCGACTTTCTTACGGTCTTCGTTTTTTTACGGTGTTCACTCTGCAGCCAAAATGACATGTCACCTGTATTCTATGTTTCTCTACAATTCCGAGGATACCAAATTTATATAGTTTTATTCACATTTTCACCCCTTACAACAGATGATGGTAAGGGGTTAAAGGAGCGGGCCCTCAAAAACATGGACCACCTATCCATACATGATAACTGTGTGATCGCTGGGAACTATCTGTTGAGCCCCCCTCTGACCACATAACTGGGAGTCCCGTGTCCCACATTTGAATGGGGTGCAGGTCAGACATGTGCAATACTGCTCTGTTTAACCCTTTATGTTGCAGGGTAGATTTTATGTGAATTCTCAGTGACTTTTGTTTAATATTTTTCCTCTCCACCTTCCAAAATTCATAACTTTTTTATTTTTCTGTTGACATTGCTAAGTGAGAACTTGTTCTTTGTGGTTTAATTTTGGATCATTTTGGGGTACATATACTGTAATGTTTTGATTGGCCTTTATTTACCTTTTGGGGGGGTCTGTGTATTATTTCCTATTTCTCTCAGTCTGTCTGACACCCTATTTCTCTAATCTCTCCCCGCACTATATTATCTGTGTATTATTTCATATCTCTCTCAGTCTGTCTGACACCCTATCTCTCTAATCTCCCCCCGCACTATATTATCTATGTATTATTTCCTATTTCTCTCAGTCTGTCTGACACCCTATCTCTCTAATCTCTCCCCGCACTATATTATCTGTGTATTATTTCATATCTCTCTCAGTCTGTCTGACACCCTATCTCTCTAATCTCTCCCCGCACTATATTATCTGTGTATTATTTCATATCTCTCTCAGTCTGTCTGACACCCTATCTCTCTAATCTCTCCCCGCACTATATTATCTGTGTAATATTTCTTATCTCTCTCAGTCTGTCTGACACTCTATCTCTCTAATCTCCCCCCCCGCACTATATTATCTGTGTAATATTTCATATCTTTCTTAGTCTGTCTGACACCCTATCTCTCTAATCTCTCCCCGCACTATATTATCTGTGTAATATTTCATATCTCTCTCAGTCTGTCTAACACCCTATCTCTCTAATCTCTCCCCGCACTATATTATCTGTGTATTATTTCATATCTCTCTGTCTGTCTGACACCCTATCTCTCTAATCTCTCCCCGCACTATATTATCTGTGTAGTATTTCATATCTTTCTTAGTCTGTCTGACACCCTATCTCTCTAATCTCTCCCCGCACTATATTATCTGTGTATTATTTCATATCTCTCTCAGTCTGTCTGACACCCTATCTCTCTAATCTCTTCCCCGCACTATATTATCTGTGTATTATTTCCTATTTCTCTAAGTCTGTCTGACACCCTATCTCTCTAATCTCTCCCCACAAAATAGACAACTTCTTTTTTTCTGGGTTTTGTCAATGCATATGAGTCATCAGTGACCTCAGTCATCAATGACCCTATAGTCCTTCATCATTGGCTTTATTGGGCCCTCTGGAAACCCAAGGTCATGTGATCTTTCTCTGCTTTCTCCATGCTTTCATCTCTAGTTTCTAGCACCCAAATCTGATAAGACCTCAATGTACATCAGTCCATTACCCATGATCCCTATTCCCCACTCTGTATCTGAAGGCTTCACAATGTATGACAAACTTGTTTTCCTCAATCCCAATAAAGAATGTATTTAGAATTTGAGATATATTGAGGTCAAAAGGGAAGAGATCTCATCTCAATGGCTGGGATGGTGAGAATTCTAAAACTTTTTGGAAAAATTTTATGTTCATAGAAGTCTCAGAATCTCTGCAATGGAGAGGCAATGGACGATGTTGACATTACAGGATTATAATTGTTGGACCCTAGTTCTCTAATTCCAGTACTTGTAGGATTCGGAGACTCCATGACTGTTGTTTGTGTCTTGTAAACGTGCTAATTAATAAATATTCCCAGGTAGAGCCGCCAATTACATGTAACGAGTCACTAATTGGCATCATTCTACAATTACCACTAATCCTCGGAGCTGCAGAAGGACCTTCTCCTGGGACACCAGGCTTCTTATAAAGGAGGAGGCAGAGGAGTCAGACGTCTAACACAGAAGAGCGCACGTATCATGTGACTTGACTTCACGACACTTCGATAATCACCAATGATGAATCCGTCCAGCTGGGTACGTGACTGCTCACCGATGGTGCAGATGTTTTGTCCCTAGGTTGAGATCAGTTTAAAGGATTGAAGGTAGGGATCGAAGATTAAAGGGCATGTCTGGGGTCTGAGACTGAATTTCTTTGTGTTACTGTACATCCGAGAGAAAGTTGTGGTGCCAAATATATGTAGGTAGTGAACGTCACAGTTATCAGAAGCCATCAAGGTGGTCTGGAACTAATGGAGAAGAAAATGAGAGGGAATATTTACAGTCAGGGAAGACATCAGCAGTGAGTCAGTGGATTTAGAGAGGAGCTGTCACCTCTCCGGACCGGCCTGTATTACCCATTACATCCTTACATAGAACTCTGTATTATAACTTTACTAAGTTAATTCTCCTGCAAGCCTGGAACTACGGCCTGGTCTACGTGGAGACTTTGTGTAGCGCAACTAACAAATTTTAATAATGGAGTTACACCAGCAGTACCCAGCCATACAATGAGTAGCTCACAATCCGGTGGACTGTAGCTGTCACTCGATCACTATATACTGTGATACCTTCAGCAACTCATATATAAATTATGTCAAATTATAGACATCTTGGAGGATCCTGTAGAGTCAGATGATGGTTTGAAGTTTTTATTCACATTTACAACTTGTTTGTCTTCTCTTAACAGGGACTTTAATACAATGGTCATCACAAACAAGACCCACGTAGCGTTTTTTTCCTTGTCAGGAATCACCGATGAGGTAACTCTGGTCCCGATTCTTTTCATGTTCTTCTTGAAGGTCTACTTGGTGACATTAGTAGGTAATATTGGTATGGTGGTTCTTGTTCTGAAAACCCCCAAGCTCCACACTCCTATGTACTTCTTCTTGAGTTTCCTCTCTGTGGTGGACCTCATCTACTCATCCATCGTAACTCCTAAGATGCTTTCAGACCTTGTATCAATGAAGAAGACCATCTCATTTACTGGGTGTAATATACAGTTATTCTTCTTTGTTGCCATTGCAGCTACTGAAGCTTTTCTTCTCTCCAACATGTCCTATGACCGGTATGTGGCTATCTGCCACCCTCTCCATTACATCTCCATAATGACCAAGAATAAATGTTGGTGTCTCGTCCTCTTCTCCTTCACTGTCGGCTTCTTGTTCTCATTAGCACAGACTAGTTGTGTGTTTAGTCTAGATTTCTGTGGATCCAACCTCATAGCCCACTTCTACTGTGACATCCCTCCCCTGCTCAAACTCTCCTGCTCAGATACCTTCACCTGTGATGTGGTGACCACTTCCATAATTTCCTTGGGTAGTATTGGGTCCTTGTTGACTATTTTGGTCTCATATACATTCATTGTCTCTACCATCCTCCACATGAAGTCAGCTGAGGGCAGGCGGAAGGCCTTCAGTACATGTTCTGCCCATCTCACGTCAGTCTCCATCCTGTATGGCTCTGTCTTCTTTGTCTATCTACGATCTCCCACCAGTAATTTTGGTAAGCAGGACAAGGTGGCCTCGGTCTTCTATACAGTCATAATACCTATGCTGAATCCACTTATATACAGTATACGAAACCAGGAGGTCAAGAAGGTCCTCCTGATGGCAGCGGGGAGAACTCGAAAACTTTTCCAGCTAAAGAGAACACGATCATCTGAAAAAGGCACAGTCTGAATTTGAAGAAGACATAAGGCCATCCACAATCTGTACCCTCCGAACATCTCTGACCTACTTTCCCGCAACCTCGCCACACATAATCTCCAATCTTCCCAAGACCTCCTTCTTTGATCTGCTCTTATTCACACATCCGCCTCCACCACTTCTCCGTTGCATCCCCCATACTCTGAAAGTCACTACAATGACACATAAGACTGTCCCCCACAATCACAACCTTGAAGTGGACCCTGAAGACTCATCTCTTCAGAAAAGCCTACAACGTTCAATAATCTTGCTGCCACCTCATCACTATCTGCACAGCTTCTACCCTCATCTACTCTCTCCATCCCTCTTCCCTCGCATATCATAAGGCCTTGTGGGCCGGACCCTCTATCCCAGTGTACCAGTCGGCCATTAGTTTATTGTACTTGTTTGTAAACTCTCTTAATATGTATAGCAACAAGGAATGAATCCCTTCGTGACTGGCCTGTCTTAGGCCTTAAGGATATTTTTGTTTTAGTAGTTTTGCAAAATAAAATCCCTTTTTTCAATCTCTTTACGTAAATCGTCTCTTTCCATGACCTATAACTTAAATTATTGTCTTGTCAATGGGATTGTGTGAGGGCTTATTTTTTGCAGGAAGACCTGCCATTTTTATAGATGTCATTTTGGGGAACACAACACATGATTTCATTCCATAATATTGTCTCCCCTGCCAATAAACAGAATGGTAATTTTATGCCATTCACTGTGCAGAGAGAATAACATTACTGTTGTATTGGTCGGGTCATTATGGATACAACAATCCAATCCTACTAATATTATAAATGTGATAGTTTGTGTGTTTGGATGTTTGTTCCTCAATCACGCAAAAACGGCTGAACGTATTTGAATGAAATTTGGCACACAGATAGATTGTAACCTCAATTAAAATATTGACTGCTTTTTATCCCGGTTAATGACATGGTTTCATGACTGTTATGAATTTATGTTCACATACTATATTATACTGCTCCTGCAGCAGCTTATCTCAGCCAGGGCTGTTGTTATCTCTCTTTGTAAACACACACTAACCCTCAGTGTGTAAATAGCTTTGCATATTATCTGATCTGCTCCAGGCAGTGCTGACACACTGGATGGGCAAACACCTTTAATCCAAATTGGCAGTTTGCCAATTTTAAACATGCCGGGAAAAAGAAAATCGAATTTGTCACAAACAACAAGAGCTATGAAGGAGCCAGAAGTCACAGATTTCTCCTCAAGCGCAGCTGAGGGGGATCATCAACGCCAACAACACACTCATTATATGGCTTCCCAGCGAGGTGCTGAAATGCCGGGACAATCCCAGGCACAGTGCAAGAAACAAGTTCAGCGGCAGGCCAGCTTGAGAGCTGCCGAAACGCCGGACCATGCCGATCATCAATACCAACAACACACTCATTATATGGCATCCAGCGAGCTGCTGAGAAGCCAGAACAATCACGGGCACAGCGCAAGGAATGAGTTCATCGGCAGACCAGCTTGACAGCTGTTGAAATGCCGGAGCAGGCGGATCATCAACACCAACAACATGCTCATTATATGATGTTCCAGCGAGGTGCTGAAATGCCGGAACAATCCCAGGCACAGTGCAAGAAACAAGTTCAGCGGCAGGCCAGTTTTAGAGCTGCCGAAACGCTGGAGCAAGCGGATCATCAACTCCAACAACACACTCATTATATGACGTCCTAGCGATGCCAGAAACAATCACAGGCACGATATGAGGAACAAGTTCAGCAGCAGGACAGCTTAAGAGCTGTCGAAATGCCGGAGCAGGCAAGCCATCAACGGCAGCAATTTGCTAAATATAGGCGGATCATCAACGCCAACAACCCGCAGACGAAGTCACGGGCAGAGGCTAGTATTCAATATGTGTGCTATGTTTTAGATTGTTTCTATTTTATTATTCATAAAACATTTTGGCACAGGGGATTAATGTTATATAATGATTAAAATGGTCACTAACATTTCAGAAAACTTTGTCTCATTTAATAGATCATGTGATTTTGGAACAAAATGTAACGCACTTTAATTAAAAATGTATCTGCTTTCTGCATGCAAAAACCTCTTCAAAGTTCCGGCCATTAGGTGTCTCCCTTCTAGCTAATTTGCTGTTCATTCCCTGTTACTAAGGGTGTCCTGTCCATAGATGCAAGATGGCTTCACAGTAAGTGAAAGGGGGAGGGAATGCTCTTTTATTACACAGTGAAAGGAGAGGGGAGGGGCTGAGTTTCTTAACAGCATGTCTGCAGACAGCTTTCTCTATACGTTTTCCACAATTCTAATAGGAAATCACATTTATTAACCAATGGAGGCCTGGATATGGAGTCACCCCCAAAATTAAAGTGGAAAAACCCTTTACAGGCTGATCCAACTTTGCTTTGATTTTGGGGGTGACTCCATATCCAGGCCTCCATTGGTTAATAAATGTGATTTCCATTGATGATTTTCGGGTGATTTTGTTGCCATCACATTCAGCTTTGTACAGAACAAACAATGAGAAGATTTCATTCCTTCAGATCTCAGAGGTTATTGGGGGGGCCCTTTAGTTTCCTGAGCAGTGTATTTAGGATTTCAGCTGGATGGAGGCCAAAGGGACGGAGATCTCATCTCACTGGAAGTCTCAGAACCTCTGCAGTGGAGAAGCAATGGACGGTGGTGACATTACAGGACTATAACTCTTGGACCCTATAATCCCTAGTTCTCTAATTCCAGTACTTGTAGGATTCGGAGACTCCGTGACTGTTGTTTGTATCTTGTAAATGTGATGATTAATAAATATTCCCAGGTAGTGAATTACTAGAGCCGGCAATTACATGTAACGAGTCACTAATTGGCTTCATTGTACAATTATCAGTAATCCCCGGACCTTCTCCTGGGACACCAGGCGTCTTATAAGGAGGAGGCAGAGGAGTCAGCCGTCTAACACAGAAGAGCGCACGGATCAAGTGACCTGACTCCCCGACACTTCGATAATCACTAACGATGAGTCCGTCCAGCTGGGTACGTGACTGCTCACCGATAGGGCAGATGTTTAGAACCAGATCTATCAACAAGTCCGTCATCAGATCCATTATCAAATCCAATGGCAAATCCACCAGCAGATCCTCCGACAGTCCCTCCATTTCTGTATTGTCATGCATTTCCTTCCATTGAGGCAGCACAGGAGAGGAACTAGAAAGTTTCGGGCCCCCGAATAGACTCTTGAATCTACTAATAAGCATGTACTGGATCCATGTGAGGGCAGACAGATCACCCAACCATGATATGAGAACACAACTTCTGTGGAACTCCCAACATGATAGTGGTCAGGTGCCTTCCAGTGGTCATGGACAGGGCTGGTCTTACATCTAGCACAGCCCCGCCCTGCCTGAGCCCCAGATCATCAGCTGAGCTGGATTTCTGCTTCGTTTTACCGTTACTATTTGTCTACATATTATCTGTAACTTAAGGGAAAACAAACTTTCCACAATAAAAAATATATGCAATATGTCCTAGTGGTGAAGGCTGTAACTGCATCCCTGACAATCAGCATAAAGGAAATGTGAACAAGGTCTTACACTGAATACACAGTGCCGCTCCCTAACAGTAAAGCCTTAAAACGTACACAATGTCTTATATATTTTTTGTGTTTAAGAATAAACATGGAGACCTTTTCTGCAGGTTATTTTAGGAATGGCCCCTACTACTTGACACACTGGGGATGTTGTGATGATGTCACTGAGATGTTGAGCCATGCCGACTCCAGTGCCGTGGCCAGCTGAGCATCCATGACGCGAACAACCCGAAACCCGATCGAGGTGGTCCCACAGATGGTTGATTGGGTTCAAGTCTGGGGAATTTGCTGGCCAAGGGAGTATGGTAAACTCATCCTGGTGCTCCTTGAACCATAGACTGCTAGCTTTATGACACGTCGCATTGTCCTGCTGGTAGATGCCATCATCCTGAGGAAAAACAATTCGCAGGGGTGAACATGATCCGCAAGGATCCATCGTGCCTTCCACAATGATGAGTGCACCCAGATGGCTGATAACATGTGACTTCTGTGATTGGTAATTTAATGTTGACGTCAAAAGTAGGCGGTGGTCACATTAATAGGACTGGACTGTGTATTAACACCATGTAAAATTACATTTGTAGTATGCCTGGACATTATACACACACTGCACACACACAAATATATACACACACTGCACATTATACACACACTGCACACACACACATTATACACACACGCATATATACACCAGAGATGGATTTGAGTACGGGGGATGGTTACACTTCCCTTCCTCGGTCCAGGGCTTATGTTTGGTGTCTGTAGATTGAAGAGCCTGCACACTAAAGGGTCTCATATTAAGGGGGCTCATCTGGGGTCTGAATTTTTTTGTGTTACTGTAGATTCTGGTGAAGACTGAGGGACAAAAGATATGTAAGGAGTAAGCTCTGCAGTCATCAGGAGAAGCAATCATGGTGGTCTGGTCCAGAGGGAGAAGAAAATGATTGAGAATGTCTACAGTCAGAGAAGACGTCACCTGAGCGTCACTGACTTACACCGGAGCTGTCGCCTCTCCTGACCTACCTCTTGTTATGAAGTTACTCCATTATTCCTCCTGAAAATCTGGAAATAATAAGGTTTGACCTAAGCAGGGAGGTTTTTTGTACAGCAACAAACAGATTTCTGCAGTGCAGCCATACGTTACGTGGCACCCAATCTGGTGGACTGTAGATGTCACTCGATCACGACATACCCTGAAATACATATAGAAATTATATCCACTTGTAGACATCTTGTAGGACTCGGATGATGGTTTGAGGTTTATTCATTTTTATAGTTTGTCTTCTCTTTACAGGAACTGTAACACAATGGCCACCACCAATAAGACCCACGTAGCGTTTTTTTCCTTGTCAGGAATCACCGATGAGGTAACTCTGGCCCCGATTCTTTTCATGTTCTTCTTGAAGGTCTACTTGGTGACATTAGTAGGTAACATTGGTATGGTGGCCCTTATCCTGAAAACCCCCAAGCTCCACACTCCTATGTACTTCTTCTTGTGTTTCCTCTCCATGGTGGACCTCATCTACTCATCAGTTATAACTCCTAAGATGCTTGTGGACCTTCTATCCGTGAAGAAGACCATCTCATTTACTGGGTGCACTCTACAGTTATTCTTCTTTGTCGCCATTGCAGCTACTGAATCTTTCTTTCTCTCCAGTATGTCCTATGACCGGTATGTCGCCATCTGCCACCCTCTCCATTACATCTCCATAATGACCAAGAAGAAATGTTGGTGTCTCGTCCTCTTCTCCTTCACGGTCGGCTTCTTGTTCTCCACAGCTCAGACTAGTTGTGTGTTTAGTCTAGATTACTGTGGTCCTACTCTTATAGGCCACTTCTACTGTGACATCCCTCCCCTACTCAGACTGTCCTGCTCAGATACCTTCACCTGTGATGTGGTGATCATCTCCATAATCTCTTCAGGTACCTTTGGGTGCTTGTTGACCATGTTGGTCTCATATACATTCATTGTCTCTTCCATCCTCCACATGAAGTCAGCTGAGGGCAGGCAGAAGGCCTTCACTACATGTTCTGCCCACCTCATGTCCGTCTCCATCTTATATGGCTCTATCTTCTTTGTCTATCTACGATCTCCCACCAGTAATTTTGGCAAACAGGACAAGGTGGCCTCAGTCTTCTATACAGTCATAACACCTATGCTGAATCCACTTATATACAGTATACGAAACCAGGAGGTGAAGAAGGTCCTCATGATGGCAGCGGGGAGAACAAGAAAGCTTTTCCATCTGAAGAAGACTCCACTATAGAATTATCCTTATTTCCATTCATCCTCAGCCTCCACGTCTAATCTCCATTATCCCTATATGTCTCTATATAGTAGTCTGTATGATCCTCCTCTTATTCTGAGTAGATCATTAAAGGGGTACTCCAGATAACCCAATTGTCACCTATTATCTAGATGTGGGGAACGGAGAAACGCACTCACCTGTTTCCAGGAATGGAATGATGGCACGAATGTATGACTGACGCACCCGCAGTTGTGAGGCCTCACTAGTCAGAGTCGGGCTGAGGTTCCTTTGGCTCACCAGATGAAATTATTCTGGAGTCCACCCACTGAGCTGTCTAGGCTAGAGATAGGCGAACCTCTAATTCATCCCTTGTCCTGGCCATTGGTTGTCATATGAGCTTCTCCATAACATATCATGTTCATCCGATCTTTACTCTCAATCCCAGAGATAAACCTTGTACAAAAACTGCTTAAACACTAAGGACTCGTTCACATGGGGACAGAGGGGGCGGATTTTGGTGCGGAATCCACATCATAATGCGCCCCCTCACAATGGTGGTCTATGGAGACTACTAACGATCTTTTTCCAAGAAGCGAGCTGCCCTTTCTTCAGGCGGAGTCTGCAGCTCATTGAGCTGCGGCGTTGGCCTCATGGCAGCACCCTCCGGGCTAGGACCATTAATCTTGGGCCTACTCCGGGCCTACTTCAGGCGTATTTTGGTCCCGATTTTGACGCAGCGCTTAGAATCGCTTTTATACACTTTAACATTTACAACACTCCCAAAACTTACCTTTATTTTGCGTAAAGTGCTTGTCCGTGGTTTTATAGCACAGCTTGTGCTTGTCCGTGGTTTTATAGCACAGCTTGTGCTTGTCCGTGGTACAGCACTGCTCTTTTTGACATGGGACTTTTTTTTACTTAGATTTTTTTATACTAACACTGCGGCAGTATCACTGTGGTCTAGTGTAATGTGACGGCTGTAGGACACTTGTGGCTGAGTTGTGGCAGTGCGGCACAGAAATCCTCCCTCCCCCACTCCTATGATTTATCTGCCTGTTACTGATTAAATCTGGCTTAAAGGGATTGTCCAGGAATTGCAGTTTTTTTTTTTCCTGGAGGGAAAGGTGAAAAATAAAAAAATAAACATATTCACCCGTCCCCGATGCCTCATGCCCAACTCCTGTTGGGGACTTTTTTAAGACTGACATACACAACTCCAGTCTTAGTAATTCTGTGAACATTTCTAGCACCTCCTCATTACAACGGCGGGGTCTTCGAGCCTCCTGTCCACACATTTCAATAGGACGTAGAGCCAGGAATTTATTCGGAAGATACTTGTGGAATATACTGTCTTCTAGGAAGGTGCAGACCCTGAGGTGGTCACCTGGTAACGTTATAATCTCCACTGTACCCAACATCAGGAAGAAGATGGTAGAGGTGGAGAACGCTCTACGTGGCGGTCATTACCTACCTTCAGTTGAATCGTTTTCTCTTGGCAAATCCATCAGGTCCTGAGACATTTGACCATGATCTTCTGCACCCTCTTCAGTTAAAGATGGTGGTGAATAAATCCACCACGACAAGTTCTCTGTACAATAAACATAAATAGTAAGAGGACCCCCACCTCTAGTTCTTAGGATCTGGTGATAGGCCCCGCTCCACTGATCCCTGCACACTTGTTATTTTCTCTCTCACCTCCACTGAGCAACAAGTGTAGTTAGTTTTAGTATCTGATGTGCTATGTAATCTCTGTACTGTCAGGTGGGCGGTGTCAGGCAGGGGGGCGTGATTCAGAGCTCCAATCAGAGGAAGTCAGTGTCAGAGCTGACAATCACACCCCTTGTCTGATCCTGTCTGACTCCGCCCTCCTGACAGTGCAAATAGTATATGAGGCACCAAAACTAACAGAACTGATGACTCAGGAACGGTGGGGGCGAGAGAAAAAACTCCAACTGTTCCCAAATCAGTGGAGGGGCGATAAGTAACAAGCCAAAGTTGTAGGAGGCGGTGAAAGGAGCTCACTAAGAGAAACGTGCAGAGGTGAAGAACTGAAAAAGAAACCACCACTGTAGATAGTCCTCATTGTAGACAGTCCTCATTGTAGACAGCTCCATTACAGACAGCCTCATTGTAGACAGTCCTCATTGTAGACAGCCCTCATTGTAGACAGCCCCATTGTAGACAGCCCCATTGTAGACAGCCCCATTGTAGATAGTCCTCATTGTAGACAGTCCTCACTGTAGACAGTCCTCATTGTAGACAGTCCTCACTGTAGACAGTCCTCATTGTAGACAGTCCTCATTGTAGACAGCCCCATTGTAGACAGCCTCATTGTAGACAGGCCTCATTGTAGACAGCCCCATTGTAGACAGCCCTCATTGTAGACAGTCCTCATTGTAGACAGCCCCATTGTAGACAGTCCTCATTGTAGACAGCCTCATTGTAGACAGTCGTCATTGTAGACAGTCCTCATTGTAGACAGCCTCATTGTAGACAGCCTCATTGTAGTTGTAGACAGTCCTCATTGTAGACAGTCCTCATTGTAGACAGCCTCATTTTAGACAGTCCTCATTGTAGACAGCCCCATTGTAGACAGCCCCATTGTAGACAGCCCCATTATAGACAGCCCCATTGTAGACAGCCTCATTGTAGACAGTCCTCATTGTAGACAGTCCCATTGTAGACAGCCTCATTGTAGACAGTCCTCATTGTAGACAGTCCTCATTGTAGACAGCCTCATTGTAGACAGCCCCATTGTAGATAGTCCTCATTGTAGACAGGCCTCATTGCAGACAGCCTCATTGTAAATAGTCCACATAGTAGACAGTCCCCATTATAGACAGCCCCATTGTAGACAGTCCCATTGTAGACAGCCTCATTGTAGACAGCCCCATTGTAGACAGCCCTCATTGTAGACAGTCCTCATTGTAGACAGCCCCATTGTAGACAGCCCCATTGTAGACAGTCCTCATTGTAGACAGTCCTCATTGTAGACAGCCTCATTGTAGACAGCCCCATTGTAGATAGTCCTCATTGTAGACAGGCCTCATTGCAGACAGCCTCATTGTAAATAGTCCACATAGTAGACAGTCCCCATTATAGACAGTCCCATTGTAGACAGCCTCATTGTAGACAGCCCCATTGTAGACAGCCCTCATTGTAGACAGTCCTCATTGTAGACAGCCCCATTGTAGACAGGCCTCATTGTAGACAGTCCTCATTGTAGACAGTCCTCATTATAGACAGTCCTTATTGTAAATAGTCCAGATAGTAGACAGTCCCCATTGTAGACAGCCCCCATTGCAGACAGTCCTCATTGTAGACAGTCCTCATTGTAGACAGCCATCATTGTAGACAGTCCCTGTTCCAGACAGCCCCATTGTAGACAGCCCCCATTGCAGACAGTCCTCATTGTAGACAGTCCTCATTGTAGACAGCCTCATTGTAGACAGTCCTATTGTCTATTATATTTGCCTTCTTGTATCAGGTGTTACAGTATTACAGCCTGCACCCGGTGGGATTGTGGGGTACACCACGGAAAGGGGGGGCTGGAGTCATCCCGGACCTCTCTCTGTTGTTTAACCCCTTAATCAATGTGGCCAATACTGACAGAATTATCATAATGGCGCCACTTCCTGCCCAATACAGCGATAGGGGTGTTACCATGTGGACAGACAGCACAGGGGGCCATGGTGGAGCTGCCTAATAATGGGGTGTACACAGGCGACCCCTCACACCTACCTGTGCCAGTAACCAGGATTTTCCAGTTCTTTACCGCCATACGGTTTCACAAAAAGGTTTTCACAAACACAAGGCCTCAGTCTACAAGAAGATCAAACCTTACGAAAATCGCGTAACCGCGTCCATAGAGGTGAGACGTCACAGCAGACATGGCGGGCGCTGATATGTCACACAGGGAATGACAACAATCCCCAAATATACGAACAGCGCTGAGGGGAAAAGGCGCCAACAAACCTCGCCCAAAGTGGGTGCTCCTAAGGGGTTAATAATCCCAATGCTGTCACTAACAATAAACCCATTGACATAGCAACCAATGAGAGAACAGAAAGTAAAAGCTGCGCTTTGATTGGCTACAGTGTGGCACTTACATATAAGCTAAGGACGGATTGGTTGTGATGAGAGCTGTGCTCTGATTGGTTGTGATGAGAGCTGTGCTCTGATTGGTTGTGATGTGAGCTGTGCTCTGATTGGTTGTGATGAGAGATGTGCTCTGATTGGTTGTGATGAGAGCTGTGCTCTGATTGGTTGTGATGAGAGCTGTGCTCTGATTGGTTGTGATGAGAGCTGTGCTCTGATTGGTTGCTGTGTAGGACTAGCTGGGGGATTATTAACCCTCTCCTATCCCACAGCTCTGCCGGTTTGTCAGTGCGGTATTCTCTGGCTTTCGACTGGCAAATCGCAGTAAAAAAACGAAAAAAAAAAAAAACCAGAAAAATAGTCGCATCTTCCGTGTGTCCGGAGCCGCGTGTAGCCGCTGCCGGTGATGTCCGGTCTTTGCCGCCCTCTAGTGGTTGCGCGGCAGATCGTCAGTTTGTAGCAGACATCAGGGCTCTGGTCCCGCCGCTTGTACACGCATGCGCTCTTTGCATGTTGGATAACGCGTTTTACACCTGCGCAGTAAGCTCCTGTCGCGAGGCTTTCATCCCGAGCATGCGCAGTGTGAATTGCCGGGTGGTTTGGAAGGACCGAGAGACGGGAGAGAAGAACCGGCATGCAGGAGAAGAAACCGTCAGGTGAGACCGGGAGCGGCAGTGAAGGGGTTACTGAGCGAGCCTCAGGGCGGAGACCCGGCCCCGGGGTTATAGGAGACACAAGAGTCACGTGAGGGGTCAGAGGTCAGCACTAATAACGTCACGTGATCAGTAGTGTATCTAAGCCCCTCATGTGTGATACAGGGAGAGAAACAAAACTCATTACAGTGCACGTCATGTCCTCAGCTGTGTATCTAATCCTATCCTGTGTGATACTGTCTGCTGTATCTAATCCTATCCTGTGTGGTACTGTCTGCTGTATCTAATCCCTCCTGTGTGATACTCTGCTGTATCTAATCCCTCCTCTGTGATACTGTCTGCTGTATCTAAGCCTCACCTGTGTGCTACTGTCTGCTGTATCTAATCCTATTCTGTGTGATACTCTCTGCTGTATCTAATCCCTCCTGTGTGATACTGTCTGCTGTATCTAATCCCTCCTGTGTGCTACTGTCTGCTGTATCTAATCCCTCCTGTGTGCTACTGTCTGCTGTATCTAATCCCTCCTGTGTGGTACTGTCTGCTGTATCTAATCCCTCCTCTGTGATACTGTCTGCTGTATCTAATCCCTCCTGTGTGGTACTGTCTGCTGTATCTAATCCCTCCTGTGTGTTACTCTCTGCTGTATCTAATCCCTCCTGTGTGTTACTCTCTGCTGTATCTAATCCCTCCTGTGTGTTACTCTCTGCTGTATCTAATCCCTCCTGTGTGATACTGTCTGCTGTATCTAATCCCTCCTGTGTGTTACTCTCTGCTGTATCTAATCCCTCCTGTGTGATACTGTCTGCTGTATCTAATCCCTCCTGTGTGGTGCTCTCTGCTGTATCTAATCCTGTCCTGTGTTGTACTCTCTGCTGTATCTAATCCCTCCTGTGTGATACTCTCTGCTGTATCTAATCCCTCTTGTGTGTTACTCTCTGCTGTATCTAATCCCTCCTGTGTGATACTCTCTGCTGTATCTAATCCCTCCTGTGTGGTACTGTCTGCTGTATCTAATCCCTCCTGTATGGTACTCTCTGCTGTATCTAATCCCTCCTGTGTGATACTCTCTGCTGTATCTAATCCCTCCTGTGTGGTGCTCTCTGCTGTATCTAATCCCTCCTGTATGGTACTCTGCTGTATCTAATCCCTCCTGTATGGTACTCTGCTGTATCTAATCCCTCCTATGTGATACTGTCTGCTGTATCTAATCCCCTCAGTCCGCTCTAATGACCCCTCTCAGCGGAGGGTCTTAGATACGGCCACCCGGCAGCGCCGCCTGTGCCGTCAGTTGGAGGCTTTGGAGAAGGACAATTTCCAGGACGATCCGCACAACAACCTCCCCCAGCTCAAGAGACTGCCCCAGTTTGATGACGAGAACGAGACAGGTCAGTGATGGGGAGGGGCCTGTGTAGTGGGCGTGGTCTGGATTGCTCTGAGGGTGTGGTCTATTTATCTGGGGGAGTGGTCTGTATTACTGTGGGGGAGTGGTCTGTATTACTGTGGGGGAGTGGTCTGTATTACTGTGGGGGAGTGGTCTGTATTACTGTGGGGGAGTGGTCTGTATTACTGTGGGGGTGTGGTCTGTATTACTGTGGGGGAGTGGTCTGTATTACTGTGGGGGTGTGGTCTGTATTACTGTGGGGGTGTGGTCTGTATTACTGTGGGGTGTGGTCTGTATTACTGTGGGGGTGTGGTCTGTATTACTGTGGGGGAGTGGTCGGTATTACTGTGGGGGAGTGGTCTGTATTACTGTGGGGGAGTGGTCGGTATTACTGTGGGGGAGTGGTCTGTATTACTGTGGGGGAGTGGTCGGTATTACTGTGGGGGAGTGGTCTGTATTACTGTGGGGGAGTGGTCGGTATTACTGTGGGGGAGTGGTCTGTATTACTGTGGGGGAGTGGTCTGTATTACTGTGGGGGAGTGGTCGGTATTACTGTGGGTGTGTGGTCTGTATTACTGTGGGGTGTGGTCTGTATTACTGTGGGGGAGTGGTCTGTATTACTGTGGGGGAGTGGTCGGTATTACTGTGGGTGTGTGGTCTGTATTACTGTGGGGTGTGGTCTGTATTACTGTGGGGGAGTGGTCTGTATTACTGTGGGGTGTGGTCTGTATTACTGTGGGGGAGTGGTCTGTATTACTGTGGGGGAGTGGTCTGTATTACTGTGGGGGTGTGGTCTGTATTACTGTGGGGGAGTGGTCGGTATTACTGTGGGGGTGTGGTCTGTATTACTGTGGGGGAGTGGTCTGTATTACTGTGGGGGTGTGGTCTGTATTACTGTGGGGGTGTGGTCTGTATTACTGTGGGGGAGTGGTCTGTATTACTGTGGGGGAGTGGTCTGTATTACTGTGGGGGTGTGGTCTGTATTACTGTGGGGGAGTGGTCTGTATTACTGTGGGGGTGTGGTCTGTATTACTGTGGGGGAGTGGTCTGTATTACTGTGGGGGTGTGGTCTGTATTACTGTGGGGGTGTGGTCTGTATTACTGTGGGGGAGTGGTCTGTATTACTGTGGGGGTGTGGTCTGTATTACTGTGGGGGAGTGGTCTGTATTACTGTGGGGGTGTGGTCTGTATTACTGTGGGGGTGTGGTCTGTATTACTGTGGGGGTGTGGTCTGTATTACTGTGGGGGTGTGGTCGGTATTACTGTGGGGGTGTGGTCGGTATTACTGTGGGGGTGTGGTCTGTATTACTGTGGGGGAGTGGTCTGTATTACTGTGGGGGAGTGGTCTGTATTACTGTGGGGGAGTGGTCTGTATTACTGTGGGGGTGTGGTCTGTATTACTGTGGGGGTGTGGTCTGTATTACTGTGGGGGTGTGGTCTGTATTACTGTGGGGGTGTGGTCTGTATTACTGTGGGGGTGTGGTCTGTATTACTGTGGGGGTGTGGTCTGTATTACTGTGGGGGTGTGGTCTGTATTACTGTGGGGGTGTGGTCTGTATTACTGTGGGGGTGTGGTCTGTATTACTGTGGGGGAGTGGTCTGTATTACTGTGGGGGTGTGGTCTGTATTACTCTGGGGTGTGGTCTGGCTGGTTGTCATGGTCACTGTGAGGAGATCACTGCTGCCCCCGGTGCTGGAGGGAGGAATAACAACACCCCATTTATCTTATAGGGAAGAAGAAGAAGAAGACGCGAGGAGATCACTTCAAGCTGAGATTCCGCAAGAACTTCCAGGCCCTACTAGAGGAGCAGGTGGGTCACCATGTCACCCTGTAGGGGGCGGGGCAGACTCCTAGCTCCACCCCTGTATCACCCTGCAGGGGGCGGGGCATGCTCCTAGCTCCTCCTCTCTATCCCCTGCAGGGGGCGGGGCATGCTCCTAGCTCCTCCTCTCTATCCCCTGCAGGGGGGCGGGGTGGGCTCATAGCTCCTCCTCTCTATCCCCTGCAGGGGGCGGGGCATGCTCCTAGCTCCTCCTCTCTATCCCCACCCTGCAGGGGGTGGGGCAGGCTCCTAGCTCCACCCCTGTATCACCCTGCAGGGGGCGGGGCAGTCTATCTCTGACATATCCCCTCTCTTCCAGAACCTGAGCACCTCGGAGGGCCCCAACTACCTGACCGCTTGTGCCCCTCCCTCCAACTTCCCTCAGCGTCACTTCTGCTCTGTGTGCGGCTTCCCCTCCCACTACTGCTGTGTGTCCTGCGGGGCGCGCTATTGCTGTGTGAAGTGTCTGGGGACGCACCAGGAGACCAGGTCAGGAAGCTCCGCCCTCATCCCCTATGTCTCCTCCCATTTGGCTGCTCCGCCCTCTTAACCCCTTCTTGTCTGTTGTTTCAGGTGTCTGAAGTGGACGGTGTGACGCTCTGCAGAGCTGTAAATTCTGTAAATAGGAAGATTTGTAAGAATATTTTATTTACTGCTGAATAAACATTTCTACCTGGAGGAGGAGTCTGCAGTGTTTATTGTACAAGAAGGAGGAGTCTCCAGTATTTATTGCACAAGGGGGAGGAGTCTCCAGTATTTATTGTACAAGGAGGAGAGGGATACGGCTGCAGTATATATTGTACAGGAGGAGGGGGATGCGGCTGCAGTATATATTGTACAGGAGGAGGGGGGATGCGGCTGCAGTATATATTGTACAGGAGGAGGGGGATGCGGCTGCAGTATATATTGTACAGGAGGAGGGGGATGCGGCTGCAGTATATATTGTACAGGAGGAGAGGGATGCGGCTGCAGTATATATTGTACAGGAGGAGGGGGACGCGGCTGCAGTATATATTGTACAGGAGGAGGGGGGATGTGGCTGCAGTATATATTGTACGGGGAGGAGGGGGGATGCAGCTGCAGTATATATTGTACAGGAGGAGGGGGGATGCAGCTGCAGTATATATTGTACAGGGAGGAGGGGGATGCGGCTGCAGTATATATTGTACCGGAGGAGGGGGATGCGGCTGCAGTATATATTGTACAGGAGGAGGGGGACGCGGCTGCAGTATATATTGTACAGGAGGAGGGGGGATGTGGCTGCAGTATATATTGTACGGGGAGGAGGGGGATACGGCTGCAGTATATATTGTACAGGAGGAGGGGGACGCAGCTGCAGTATATATTGTACAGGAGGAGGGGGACGCGGCTGCAGTATATATTGTACGGGGAGGAGGGGGATGCGGCTGCAGTATATATTGTACAGGAGGAGGGGGATGCGGCTGCAGTATATATTGTACAGGAGGAGGGGGATGCGGCTGCAGTATATATTGTACAGGAGGAAGGGGGATGCGGCTGCAGTATATATTGTACAGGAGGAGGGGGATGCGGCTGCAGTATATATTGTACAGGAGGAGGGGGGATGCGGCCTCAGTATATATTGTATAGGAGGAGGGGGGGATGCGGCCTCAGTATATATTGTATAGGAGGAGGGGGATGCGGCTGCAGTATATATTGTATAGGAGGGGGGATGCGGCTGCAGTATATATTGTACAGGAGGAGGGGGATGCGGCTGCAGTATATATTGTACAGGGAGGAGGGGGATGCGGCTGCAGTATATATTGTACAGGAGGAAGGGGGATGCGGCTGCAGTATATATTGTACAGGAGGAGGGGGATGCGGCTGCAGTATATATTGTACAGGAGGAGGGGGATACGGCTGCAGTATATATTGTACAGGGAGGAGGGGGGATGCGGCTGCAGTATATATTGTACAGGGAGGAGGGGGATGCGGCCTCAGTATATATTGTATAGGAGGAGGGGGGGATGTGGCTTCAGTATATATTGTACAGGAGGAGGGGGATGCGGCTGCAGTATATATTGTATAGGAGGGGGGATGCGGCTGCAGTATATATTGTACAGGGAGGAGGGGGATGTGGCTGTAGTATATACTGTACAGGAGGAGGGGGATGCGGCTGCAGTATATATTGTACAGGAGGAGGGGGGATGCGGCTGCAGTATATATTGTACAGGAGGAGGGGGGATGCAGCTGCAGTATATATTGTACAGGAGGAGGGGGGATGCGGCTGCAGTATATATTGTACAGGAGGAGGGGGGATGCGGCTGCAGTATATATTGTACAGGGAGGAGGGGGATGCGGCTGCAGTATATATTGTACTAAGTCCCTTTTTGGGTGGCGTTAGTTCTTCATGGATACCTGTAGGTGCGGTGAGCCCAGAATTTCTCAGCCAGATCTGTGCATGACCCCGACAATCACCCGTTTCACCTCCTGGTTCCTTAAGCTGTATATGAGAGGATTCAGCATTGGTATCATGACCGAGTAGAAGACCGAGACCACCTTGTCTTGTTTTCCAAAGTCTGAGGCAGGAGGACGTAGGTAGATGAAGAAGACTGTTCCGTAGAAGATGGAGACACATGTGAGATGGGAAGAACATGTACTGAAGGCCTTCCTCCGACCCTCTGTAGACTTCATCCTCAGAATGGAGGAGATTATTAGAGAGTACGAGACCAAGACCGTCACCATAGAGCCGATGCCACAAGAACACGTGAAGAAGATGGTCACCATTTCACATAGAAGAGTGCGAGAGCAAGACAGCTTGAGTAGTGGTGGGATGTCGCAGTAGAAGTGCTCCAGAAGGTTCGGCCCGCAGAATCGCAGGTGGAATATACAACTGGTTTGCACTGTTGACTGCAAGAAGCCAATGGATGAGGTGAGGAGAACCAGAGCCAGACATTTCCTCCTGGTCATTATTGAGATGTAATGGAGAGGATGACAGATGGCGACATAGCGGTCGTATGACATACTGGAGAGCAGGAGAGCTTCAGTGACTGCCAGGCCGGCAAAGAAGAAGAGCTGCAAGGCACAACCATGGAATGAGATAGACTTCATCTTGGAAAGCAGGTTGAAGAGCATCTTGGGGGTCACCACTGAGGAGTAGCAGAGGTCAACTATGGAGAGATAAGACAAGAAGTAGTACATGGGACCATGGAGGCTGGCGGTGCCATGCACAATAGCCACCATGCCAACGTTACCCATGACAGTTACTGTGTAGACCGCCAAGAAGAGCATGAAGAGGACCGGGACGAGCTTCTCATTATCTGTTAGTCCTGTAAACAGGAATAACATCACTTGTGTCCGGTTGGCGACTTCCATTGACCTCTGTAAAGATGGAAATGACAAATCAGATCTGTCCATGTGTGGGGCTTAGCCTTGTGATGGGTCAGGTCACTTGGGTGACTCTCAGCTGAGTGGGCGACGTGTTGGGTGACTATTGGATGAAGTGACTGAACAAAAGAAAACTCTAATCCCATCAATATTTGCCCCTTGGAGGAGGAGCCTGGAAGTGATGATCCCCCCCCCCCCCTTCCCCTTTCAAGTTTATAAATCCTTCTCATTGTTATCTAGAACCTTCTATGTGAAGCATCGGAGGCCTCTGTGATATCCCGGTCGGAAGATACCAGAAAACTAAAAGAGAACTTAGCAGTGTGGTGAAACCGGAAAGGGGAATACAACGATCCAAAGTGAAGGCTTCTCGTCATCTCCTGTTCCGAAAGCAGAACCTTTATCTCCAGCTTTGTGGACAAGAGGCAAAGATGAGCCCAAATATTCTGTAATAACTCTATAACTCTCACTAAGATGAAGCAACCTGAACGAAACACTGTGCGATGTTCTCTTCAGTATGTGTAACTTCATACAAGCCGGGATTCGTGTGTCGGAGTGATGAGTTGGGCTCCTGATGGATATCACAACTCCCCGTACACCTTTACTCCATCACTTCTCATTACAATGGTGGTGCACAGTATTCAGCAGCGTCTTCGTGATCTGAACTTCTTTGGTGGTTTTCGTGTTGTACCCTCAAAGAGTGTTATTCATGGATCCCTTCTCACGCCGGATCCTGTGGTCACCAATTAAATTCAAAGGGGTTTAAAAGTGATCCTGGAAGCTGTAGGCCAGTAAGTCTGACTTCTCTGGTGGGTGAGATATTCTAAGTGATGCCATACTGGAGAATTACAAATGTAAATAATCTTATAACGCCCAATCAGCATGGGATTCTGAGGAATCGGTCCTGTCAGGCTAATCTGATCAACTTGTATGAAGAGGTCAGTTCAAGACTGGACATGGGTAATGCAGTGGATGTGGTGTATCTGGACATGGGTAATGCAGTGGACGTGTTGTACCTGGACATGGGTGATGCAGTGGACGTGTTGTACCTGGACATGGGTAATGCAGTGGACGTGGTTTATCTGGACATGGGTAATGCAGTAGACGTGGTGTACCTGGACATGGGTAATGCAGTGGACGTGGTGTACCTCGACATGGGTAATGCAGTGGACGTGGTGTACCTGGACATGGGTAATGCAGTGGACGTGGTTTATCTGGACATGGGTAATGCAGTAGACGTGGTGTACCTGGACATGGGTAATGCAGTGGACGTGGTGTACCTGGACATGGGTAATGCAGTGAACGTGGTGTATCTGGACATGGGTAATGCAGTAGACGTGGTGTACCTGGACATGGGTAATGCAGTGAACGTGGTGTATCTGGACATGGGTAATGCAGTAGACGTGGTGTATCTGGACATGGGTAATGCAGTGGACGTGTAGTACCTGGACATAGGTAATGCAGTGGACGTGGTGTATCTGGACATGGGTAATATAGTGGACATGGGTAATGCAGTAGACATGGTGTACCTGGACATGGGTAATGCAGTAGACGTGGTGTATCTGGACATGGGTAATATAGTGGACATGGGTAATGCAGTAGACGTGGTGTATCTGGACATGGGTAATATAGTGGACATGGGTAATGCAGTAGATGTGGTGTACCTGGACATGGGTAATGCAGTGGACGTGGTTTATCTGGACATGGGTAATGCAGTAGACGTGGTGTACCTGGACATGGGTAATGCAGTGGACGTGGTGTACCTGGACATGGGTAATGCAGTAGACGTGGTGTACCTGGACATGGGTAATGCAGTGGACGTGGTGTACCTGGACATGGGTAATGCAGTGGACGTGGTGTATCTGGACATGGGTAATGCAGTGGACGTGGTGTACCTGGACACGGGACTCTCCATTGACGTTCTCTAACCACAACCTTCTGACATTCTCTGCCCTCTCCTCTGTAATAGACACCCCAACCCCTAAACCAATATGCCCTGCAGGAACCTTACCTGCTTTGACATCCGCACGTTCTTAGACTTTCTCCTACCACTCGCTGACATATCCTCACTCCAGGACGCAGTTGCCGCTGCCGCCTTCTATAATACCATCCCCATCCCCTTCAACCCTTGACTCTGTGGCCCCTTCACAAACACCAGAACCCGACCGATCTATAGGTAACCATTGCACACCGACCTGACTAAACTGAGACGTGACTCGCTGGTTTCAGAACGCCTCTGGAAGAAAAGCCACTGCCAGGAAGACTTCCTCAGGTATAAAGAAGCAGCACTCACATTCAGGAACGCACTCACCTCTGCTAAGCAGGTCTACTTCACCACACTCATATCTGCACTCTATCGCAACCTCAAGCAGCTATTCACTACCTTCATCTCCGTCCTCCTGCCCCCCCTCTGACATCACTTATCTCAGCTGACGAATTTGCCTTTTATTTTAAAAGTAAAATTGACACCATCAGAGACAGTCTCACTCTAGACTCCCGACAACCCCTCTACCCAACTACTCGCTGCTCCTCATCCCTGACCTGTTTCTCCTCCATCACTGATGAAAAACTCTTCTCCCTTATCTCCAAATCCCACCTCACCTCCTGCGTGCTCGACCCGATCCAGTCACATCTCATCCCTAACCCATCTCTTCAATCTATCCCTAACCAATGGATCCTTCTCCTCCGCCTTCAAACACGCCACTGTCACTCCTATACTTAAGAAACCGTCCCTCGCCCCGTCCTCTCCTGCCAACTATCGTCCCATCTCACTGCTCCCGTACGCCTCAAAACTGTTTGAGCAGCACGCCCACTCCGAACTCTCCTCCTATTTCTCATCCAACCTGCTCTTTGACGGACTCCAGTCAGGCTTCAGACCCCGGCACTCCACTGACACTGCCCTAGCAAAAGTCACCAATGACCTGCTAACCGCCAAAGCCAAGCGCCATTACTCTGTCCTCCTCCTCCTCGACCTCTCCTCTGCCTCTGACACAGTTGACCACTTTCTCCTGTTAGAAATTCTCTCATCCCTTGGTATCTCAGACCTGGCCCATTCCTGGATCTCCTCATACCTCACTCACCGCACATTCAGCGTCTCCCACTCGCACACCACCTCCTCACCTCGCCCTCTCTCTGTAGGTGTCCCCCAAGGCTCCGTCCTAGGACCCCTCCTGTTCTCCATCTACACCCTTGGCCTGGGCCAACTCATAGAATCTCATGGCTTTCAGTACCATTGCTATGCCGATGACACCCAAATCTACATCTCTGGACCAGACATTACCACTCTACTGGCCAGAATTCCAGATTGTTTAGCGGCCGTAGCCTCCTTTCTCTCCTCCCGCTTTCTCAAACTCAACATGGAGGAAACAGAGTTCATTATCTTCACCCCTCCCCGTATGGCCCCTCTACCTGACCCATCTATCAAAGTTAATGGAACCACAATTACCCCTGTCCCACAGGCCCGATGTCTTGGGATAACCCTGGACTCTGACCTATCCTTCAAGTCACACGTTCAAACCCTCAACACCTCCTGCCGCCTCCAACTCAAGAACATCCACCGAATCCGCTCCTTCCTCACCCCAGATCCTGCAAAGACGCTCATCCAGGCCCTCATAATCTCCCGCTTAGACTACTGCAACACCCTTCTCCATGGACTCCCAGCTAACACCCTCGCCCCCCTCCAGTCCACCTTAAACTGTGCTGCTCGCTTAATACAGCTCTCCCCCCGATCTTCATCCCCCCAATCTATCTGTCTATCTATCACCATGCTTAATTCCCTCAGAATGGCGATATATGGCGATTTCTCCCCTTTTTAGTGTTTTGTAGGCAGCATCGCACTTCTTCCTGGGTTAAACAGGAGGGCTCTATGTTTTAAGGACACTTTGACCAGGGTTTATACTGATTGCCATTTTGAAGTCGGGAATGAATTTTTTTTGCCCTGAAATGGGACAATTGGCAAAAACTTCATGGGTTTTTTTTTGTCTTCCTCTGGACAGTAGGGGACTGTATGGTTATAGGTTGGACTTGATGGACTGACTGTCTTCATCCAACTTCATCTACTATGGAACCTTTGAGACACCTATGACAAGAAACTACAAGATCTTATTCAACATGTGAAAGAGCCGACAATGGGCAAAATTGTGTTTTGTGTCATCATCCCACCGAAACTTGTTCAATGCTCCAGATACTGAGGAGCACATTGCGCGTTGTTTTGTCCTGGCCAGAGTTATTACAGAATATTGAGTGAATCTCCCTGTATAATCGGGCAGGCTCATTGACACATTCAGATCCAGGGATCGGGATCTGTACGACTTACGTGGCATGTCAATAGGGATGGTGTCCCATATCTACAGGTTATACATTAGTGGGGCTGCATTGACCAAAGCCATAAATCCATCCAGTTCAACCACTGGAGGTAAGAGGCTGAATATGAGGGGTTGAGTGTGGACGGGTGGTCTTCTTCCATGTGACAAGTCTTCCAGTTCTCTCTGATAAGGTCATAGTCACGTTTATGACTAATTGACCAATAATCTCGGGTAAATGTCGTCCTCCTAATTAATAAGGCTGAGGGGCGGCGGTCACATCGCTCTGTGCTGGTCTTCATTCTTTCCTCAGCTATAATGTATACTGACGCACTTATAATAATATATATAATAGTATCAGAGACAGGAAGTGATACAACAACAACGGAAGGTTCATATTCATTCCTGATTGGTGTGATACAACTCAATCAAACAGAAAAAGTATATGCAGTGCCATATATACTCAGCTACTCTCATTTCTGCGTGGTGACCTTGGGGCGCTGTCTTGTGGCAGAAAGCCAAGCATTTGTTTTCTTTACTAGATACTAACCAAAGGTTGAAATCTTGCAAAATATTCCAATATCCTTACAAAAGGCCTAAAAGTTGAATACGGGTATTGATACAAACAGAATAGATATTACAATTACAGGTTAAATATCATACCAGTGGTGTCACAATGAATCATTTATAGCTGAGCTTATGGACATGATGTTTTCCTTCTCCCCTTGTAACCAAGTCAGGGGCACTCTCATAACCCCCTGAATAAATTCTCTCATTCTGAACATGGACCGCGTAAACCCTCCATTATCTTACACAGAGTTTACACAATAAAGGCTGGGCAATCTCGGAACGGGAGATCCGGCTCTTGTGACTGCGTCCTGGCACGATACCTGCAACTAGCCCAGAAATTGCAGTGTATGTGAACCCCCCTGGAGCCACAAAACCTGTGTCCACGTCAGGGGTCACAGGCTGTCGTTCTCCCAGAGACCAGGACCCCACTACTTCACAATCTTTCTGGGGGTCCAGTAATGGCCATACTTGACGGGGCAGGAGTCCCCTGCTCTGCAACCCCACTGCTAATCCAGGGATCCAAACGGGGACTAATCTCTGGCCTCTTTAACTATAGGGAGTCACCATATAAAAAATAAACTACTCTACCACACCTGCAACGGGATGTGCGACACACACTCAACGGGGTGTGTGATTATCTCAGGTCTCCCTTATCGATCATGCCCAATCCGACAGACACTTAGCCAATTGCGACTTACAAACAAATCAGGTTCTTGGAACTACACAGCGGGGGCGTCCTAGTTGCTCAGGCAGACCCCAGGGGCCGACAGAGCTGTCCCCAGACTCACACGAGACCGTCCAATACACAGATAAGCCACAGATTCATAGAATCAGCAGACTTACCGTGTTTTAGTGGAGGTGATCAGGCTCCTAAATTGGACGATCCAGGTGGGCTCAGCGTCGGCCAGGGTGGTCTCTCGCCCCCTCGAGTGTCGCCCCACGTTAGGTGCCAGCTGATAAGGTCATAGTCGCGTTTATGACTAATTGACCAATAATCTCGGGTAAGTGTCGTCCTCCTAATTAATAAGGCTGAGGGGGCGGCGGTCACATCGCTCTGTGCTGGTCTTCATTCTTTCCTCAGCTATAATGTATACTGACGCCCTTATAATAATATATATAATAGTATCAGAGAAAGGAAGTGATACAACCACAACGGAAGGTTCATATTCATTCCTGATTGCTATGGGACATCTCAATCACATAGAAAAAGTATATGCAGTGCCATATATAGCCGCTACTCCCGGTCCTGCGTGGTGACCTTGGGGCGCGGTCTTGTGGCAGCAAGCTAAGCACTTGTTTTTCTTGCACCCATCCTGGATACAGGCGCCATCTTATCATATAACATTATAGCAGTTTCAAGCATAAGCGACTACATCTAGCATTCAGCTTTAAGGATAACAATGTTTGTTCATACATGACATGATTATAACCTTCACATCTTTACTACCACCATGAGGACCTTCTTCACCTCCTGGTTTCTTACACTGTAGATAAGTGGATTCAGCATAGGCATCATCACTGTATAGAAGACCGAGGCCACCTTGTCCCGTTTACCAAAGTCACTGGTGGGAGATCGTAGATAGACAAAGAAGACCGAGCCGAACAAGATGAAGACTGATGTGAGATGGGCAGAACATGTAGTGAAGGCCTTCCGCCTGCCCTCAGCTGACTTCATGTGCAGGATGGAATAGACAATGAATATATACGAGACCAAGATGGTCAAGAAGGATCCGATGCCACAGGATGAAATGATGAAAATGGTCACCATATTGCAGGTGAAGGTATCCGAGCAGGACAGTCTGAGCAGAGGAGAAACATCACAATAGAAGTGCTCTATATGGTTGGATCCGCAGAACTCTAGACTAAACATACAACTCGTCTGAGCTGAAGACTGCAAGAAGCCAACAGTGAAGGAGAAGAAGACGAGACTCCAACATTTCTTCTTGGTCATTATGAAGATGTAATGGAGAGGGTGGCAGATAGCCACATACCGGTCATAGGACATGCTGGAGAGAAGAAAAGCTTCAGTAGCTGCCATGGCAGCAAAGAAGAAGAATTGTAGCGCACAACCAATAAATGAGATGGTCTTCTTTATGGATAGAAGGTCCACAAGCATGTTGGGAGTTATAACTGATGAGCAGGTGAGGTCCACCATGGAGAGGAAACACAAGAAGAAGTACATAGGAGTTTGGAGCTTGGGGGTTTGCAGGACAAGAACCACCATACCAATGTTACCTACTAATGTCACCAAGTAGACCATCAAGAAGAACACGAAAAGAATCGGAGCCAGAATTACACCATCGGTGATTCCTGAAAACAAAAACATGTCTATGTGTGTCTTGTTTGCGGTTTCCATCCTGCATCGGGTTCCTGTAAGGAGTAGATAGATAGAGGTTGTAAATATCTAAATCTCTTAAGAGGCCCCCAACCTTGTCTTGTCTGAGGGCCACACTGTCAGGTTGTATCACTCCCAAGAACCACATCCACGTCCCAAGTTAGAAAATTCTCAGAAAATTAAAACATTGTGAAAAACATTCAATATTGTAGACAACACAAAACACCTTCCAAGGTTTCCCCAGTCCTGACAAGGTCCCTCAATCTGGTTCAGTCGCCTCACAATCTGGGCTGACTTGACAGATATCCAGAAGACAGTCACTGACACCCTCAAGGAGGGCAAGACACTGAAGGTCAGAGAGTGCTGTATCCAAGAATATTAACCCCCTAATGGTCACATTAAAATTGCAAAAACCCTTCTGAAATTGTCACTTTTTAGTGATCTAACACATTTTAGCTGAGGATCAGTGTGGAGTCTCCCCAGTCAGTGATGGTTTGGGGGCCATGTCATCTGCTGGGGTTGGTCCACTGTGTTATATCAGGTCAGTGCAGCATCTACCAGTACTTCATGTCTCCCTCTGTGGATGAGCTTTATGGAGATGCCGATTCCATTCTCCAGCAGGACTTGGCGCCAGGTTGAGGAGGCAGAGTCACATGTACAGTCACATGATTCTCCAGCCGTGG